>NC_136526.1:16887710-16890210 GCF_053919585.1 Euprymna scolopes | reverse complement strand
TATACATATATATATACATATAAACATATATATATATACACATATATATATATATACACAGATATAAATATACATACATATATATAAATATATATATATATACATATATATATACACATATATATACACATATATACATATACACACATATATATACACATATATATACATATACACACATATATATATATACATATATATACATATATATATATATATACATATATATATATATATATATATATATATATATATATATATATATATATATATATATATATACTAGTGGTGGGACGATTAATCGGAATCGGAATCGTTAATCGTAAGAATCGTGTATTTTGGGAGGTATCGGAATCGGAATCGCATCGTTAAAAAATACCTTAATTTTCCGATTCCTTCATTACGATTCTTTTAGTCTGATGTTGAAAAAAAGAAAAAAATTTCCTGATATTTCTAACCGCAAGAGAGAAATGTAGCATGTCATAAAAAGAAACCAAAGAAATTCATTATTAACAGGGCAATGCTTAGTGCCCCTCCCTTACAAGGTTCATTCATTCAGATCTATTGTAATCAAAACTACAAAAGAGTTAACTTGAAAAGAAGTATGCAGGGGCGCAGGGCTCTACATTACGAGTAAAAATAAAAAAAACGCTTATCTTTTTGGCGATTGTTTTTTTTTTACTGACAAATCTTCTAATACTGAATGAAAATGCTTTTTCAACTTATATTTTCTTAAAATAAAACGAGCAAAGTCAAATTATTTAAACAGTAAACGGTTTAATAGAACAATGTACTTTTCTTTCTTTTTCTAAAAGAAGGCCTTTGAGAGAAACATCTCTAAAATGAAATTGATCACGTTGTATTATTTCGCAAAGTTTTGACAGTTGTCGGCTTCTTTTGATGTTTCCAAAAAATCGACCCCATACCTATCTCTTCCAAACCTAAAGTTATTAAATAACCCCTTCGTTAATTCAAGGGTAATTAATTCAATTCAGTCAAGTTTTTTTTTTAATTTCATTGAAATAAAATCCATTTTTTAAATTTTTTTCTCCAGAAAGATAAAACCCTGAATTTGATTATATTAAAAGCAGAATAATATAATCTTTTTTCTAGAATTTTAAATTGAAAATTAAAAGTGTTTTGCGCAGTTTTTTGCCGAACGAAAAAGAAATTAATATATATATATTTAAAAGGTTTTGTAATCAATTAATTTTTATGTCTAAATAATATTTACGATTAATTAAATAATTTAATTTTAAAAAGTATTTATGAATAGAATTTTACTTGAGACTTATAGTTTAGCAATATTGAACCGCATCAACCATGTGTGAATTGAACACAGTCAACCAAAAAAAAAAAAAAAATTCAAAAGAAAATGCATATTTGCATTTCATTATGTAAACTTTTATACATTGGTTTAAAAAATTAAATTCTATAAGTTTTTTTTGTTAACTACCGGTTGGTACAATTTACCGCCCCATCCCTTTATATTTTTTTTCTTTTTGTCTTTTTTAGCGGATTTTTTTTTTTTTTACAGTGATCACCACTTATCAAGGCCCGGAAGCCACTCAGGGATAAGGGTTATTGCAAGTACATTACGTTAGTGTGGAGATCTGATGAAGTGTTTAATTAGGGGGGCGGTTCATTAGGAATTTGTTAACATTGGACTTGAAGACATCCAAGTTGTAGTCCGGAGGAAAGCAGGCAGGCGGAACAGAGTTCCACAGGCGTGCAGTTCTAAGAAAGAAGCTTTGTTCATGGAATCCGTGTTTTGATTTAGGCACAGATATAGAGTGGGGGAAATTTTTCACACTGGATTCAGCTAGACGGGTGTTTTTCGTGAAAGATTGGCGAGGGGGGACCAGGGATTGGAGTTCAGACGAGCACCTGTCATGAAAATAATGATCAAACAAGGATAGGCTCGCAACGTCTCTTCTGTGGGAGAGAGGTTGCAGGGTAGAGAAAAGAGCATCTCCCACTAAACCACGAAGACTATTTTGTACTCTGTCAAGGCATGATAGGCTGTTTTTGGCAGCTCCTGCCCAGATATGGCAACAGTATTCCATCCTTGGACATGCTTGGCTTTTATATAGATAGAGAATTGCATCAGTAGTGAGATATCTTCTGGAGCGGTGGAAGGATCCCACCATCTTTCCAGCGACCTTGACAACAGACTTGATGTACGTGTTCCATTTCAGAGCAGGAGTAAAGGTCAAACCCAGAAGCTTGTCAAAACACGGGGCCTCACCCAGACGAGAGCCATCCATCACAATTGATGCCAGCTGGGGATCAGAGCGTTGATGATGTAAGGATAGGAGTTTGGTTTTGGATGCATTAAAGGTAACCAGCCACATCTTCCCCCATTGAACCACGCGCTCGAGATCAGAGGAGAGAGAATCCGAGAGAACTTTGTCATTTACAGCCTTTGAAGTGTTGCCGTAGATGGTCGTGTCATCAGCATAGATGTCAACGAATGATTTAAGTATGTGTTTAGGGAGGT
>NC_136526.1:16835210-16882710 GCF_053919585.1 Euprymna scolopes | reverse complement strand
CAAAAAGGTTCAATCCTCATCTCAAAAATTCAGAAACATCATTAAAAAGGTTCAATCCTCATCTCAAAAATTCAGAAACATCATAAAAAGGTTCAATCCTCATCTCAAAAATTCAGAAACATCACAAAAAGGTTCAATCCTCATCTCAAAAATTCAGAAACACAACAAAAAGGTTCAATCCTCATCTCAAAAATTCAGAAACATCATTAAAAAGGTTCAATCCTCATCTCAAAAATTCAGAAACATCATTAAAAAGGTGTAATCTTCATCTAAAAAATTCTAAAACATCACAAAAAGGTTCAATCCTCATCTCAAAAACTCAGAAACATCATTAAAAAGGTTCAATCCTCATCTCAAAAATTCAGAAACATCACAAAAAGGTTCAATCCTCATCTTAAAAATTCAGAAACATCACAAAAAGGTTCAATCCTCATCTCAAAAATTAAGAAACATCATTAAAAAGGTTCAATCCTCATCTCAAAAATTCAGAAACATCATTAAAAAGGTGTAATCTTCATCTAAAAAATTCTAAAACATCACAAAAAGGTTCAATCCTCATCTCAAAAACTCAGAAACATCATTAAAAAGGTTCAATCCTCATCTCAAAAATTCAGAAACATCACAAAAAGGTTCAATCCTCATCTCAAAAATTAAGAAACATCATTAAAAAGGTTCAATCCTCATCTCAAAAACTCAGAAACATCATTAAAAAGGTTCAATCCTCATCTCAAAAATTCAGAAACATCACAAAAAGGTTCAATCCTCATCTCAAAAATTAAGAAACATCATTAAAAAGGTTCAATCCTCATCTCAAAAATTCAGAAACATCATTAAAAAGGTGTAATCTTCATCTAAAAAATTCTAAAACATCACAAAAAGGTTCAATCCTCATCTCAAAAACTCAGAAACATCATTAAAAAGGTTCAATCCTCATCTAAAAAATTCAGAAACATCACAAAAAGGTTCAATCCTCATCTCAAAAATTAAGAAACATCATTAAAAAGGTTCAATCCTCATCTCAAAAACTCAGAAACATCATTAAAAAGGTTCAATCCTCATCTCAAAAATTCAGAAACATCATTAAAAAGGTTCAATCCTCATCTCAAAAATTAAGAAACATCACAAAAAGGTTCAATCCTCATCTCAAAAATTAAGAAACATCATTAAAAAGGTTCAATCCTCATCTCAAAAATTCAGAAACATCATTAAAAAGGTGTAATCTTCATCTAAAAAATTCTAAAACATCACAAAAAGGTTCAATCCTCATCTCAAAAATTTAGAAACATCATTAAAAAGGTTCAATCCTCATCTCAAAAATTCAGAAACATCATTAAAAAGGTTCAATCCTCATCTAAAAAATTCAGAAACATCACAAAAAGGTTCAATCCTCATCTCAAAAATTAAGAAACATCATTAAAAAGGTTCAATCCTCATCTCAAAAACTCAGAAACATCATTAAAAAGGTTCAATCCTCATCTAAAAAATTCAGAAACATCACAAAAAGGTTCAATCCTCATCTCAAAAATTCAGAAACATCATTAAAAAGGTTCAATCCTCATCTCAAAAATTAAGAAACAACATTAAAAAGGTTCAATCCTCATCTCAAAAACTCAGAAACATCATTAAAAAGGTTCAATCCTCATCTCAAAAATTAAGAAACATCATTAAAAAGGTGCAATCCTCATCTCAAAAATTCAGAAATATCATTAAAAAGGTGCAATCTTCATCTAAAAAATTCTAAAACATCACAAAAAGGTTCAATCCTCATCTCAAAAACTCAGAAACATCATTAAAAAGGTTCAATCCTCATCTCAAAAATTCAGAAACATCACAAAAAGGTTCAATCCTCATCTCAAAAATTAAGAAACATCATTAAAAAGGTTCAATCCTCATCTCAAAAATTCAGAAACATCATTAAAAAGGTTCAATCCTCATCTCAAAAATTCAGAAACATCATAAAAAGGTTCAATCCTCATCTCAAAAATTCAGAAACATCACAAAAAGGTTCAATCCTCATCTCAAAAATTCAGAAACACAACAAAAAGGTTCAATCCTCATCTCAAAAATTCAGAAACATCATTAAAAAGGTTCAATCCTCATCTCAAAAATTCAGAAACATCATTAAAAAGGTGTAATCTTCATCTAAAAAATTCTAAAACATCACAAAAAGGTTCAATCCTCATCTCAAAAACTCAGAAACATCATTAAAAAGGTTCAATCCTCATCTCAAAAATTCAGAAACATCACAAAAAGGTTCAATCCTCATCTTAAAAATTCAGAAACATCACAAAAAGGTTCAATCCTCATCTCAAAAACTCAGAAACATCATTAAAAAGGTTCAATCCTCATCTCAAAAATTCAGAAACACAACAAAAAGGTTCAATCCTCATCTCAAAAATTCAGAAACATCATTAAAAAGGTTCAATCCTCATCTCAAAAATTCAGAAACATCATTAAAAAGGTGTAATCTTCATCTAAAAAATTCTAAAACATCACAAAAAGGTTCAATCCTCATCTCAAAAACTCAGAAACATCATTAAAAAGGTTCAATCCTCATCTCAAAAATTCAGAAACATCACAAAAAGGTTCAATCCTCATCTCAAAAATTAAGAAACATCATTAAAAAGGTTCAATCCTCATCTCAAAAATAAGGAAACATCATTAAAAAGGTTCAATCCTCATCTCAAAAATTCAGAAACATCACAAAAAGGTTCAATCCTCATCTCAACAATTAAGAAACATCATTAAAAAGGTTCAATCCTCATCTCAAAAATTCAGAAACATCATTAAAAAGGTGTAATCTTCATCTAAAAATATTCTAAAACATCACAAAAAGGTTCAATCCTCATCTCAAAAACTCAGAAACATCATTAAAAAGGTTCAATCCTCATCTAAAAAATTCAGAAACATCACAAAAAGGTTCAATCCTCATCTCAAAAATTAAGAAACATCATTAAAAAGGTTCAATCCTCATCTCAAAAACTCAGAAACATCATTAAAAAGGTTCAATCCTCATCTCAAAAATTCAGAAACATCATTAAAAAGGTTCAATCCTCATCTCAAAAATTCAGAAACATCATTAAAAAGGTGTAATCTTCATCTAAAAAATTCTAAAACATCACAAAAAGGTTCAATCCTCATCTCAAAAATTTAGAAACATCATTAAAAAGGTTCAATCCTCATCTCAAAAATTCAGAAACATCATTAAAAAGGTTCAATCCTCATCTAAAAAATTCAGAAACATCACAAAAAGGTTCAATCCTCATCTCAAAAATTAAGAAACATCATTAAAAAGGTTCAATCCTCATCTCAAAAACTCAGAAACATCATTAAAAAGGTTCAATCCTCATCTCAAAAATTCAGAAACATCACAAAAAGGTTCAATCCTCATCTCAAAAATTCAGAAACATCACAAAAAGGTTCAATCCTCATCTCAAAAATTCAGAAACATCATTAAAAAGGTTCAATCCTCATCTCAAAAATTAAGAAACATCATTAAAAAGGTTCAATCCTCATCTCAAAAACTCAGAAACATCATTAAAAAGGTTCAATCCTCATCTCAAAAATTAAGAAACATCATTAAAAAGGTGCAATCCTCATCTCAAAAATTCAGAAATATCATTAAAAAGGTGCAATCTTCATCTAAAAAATTCTAAAACATCACAAAAAGGTTCAATCCTCATCTCAAAAACTCAGAAACATCATTAAAAAGGTTCAATCCTCATCTCAAAAATTCAGAAACATCACAAAAAGGTTCAATCCTCATCTCAAAAATTAAGAAACATCATTAAAAAGGTTCAATCCTCATCTCAAAAATTAAGAAACATCATTAAAAAGGTTCAATCCTCATCTCAAAAATTAAGAAACATCATTAAAAAGGTGTAATCTTCATCTAAAAAATTCTAAAACATCACAAAAAGGTTCAATCCTCATCTCAAAAACTCAGAAACATCATTAAAAAGGTTCAATCCTCATCTCAAAAATTCAGAAACATCACAAAAAGGTTCAATCCTCATCTCAAAAATTAAGAAACATCATTAAAAAGGTTCAATCCTCATCTCAAAAACTCAGAAACATCATTAAAAAGGTTCAATCCTCATCTCAAAAATTCAGAAACATCACAAAAAGGTTCAATCCTCATCTCAAAAATTAAGAAACATCATTAAAAAGGTTCAATCCTCATCTCAAAAATTCAGAAACATCATTAAAAAGGTGTAATCTTCATCTAAAAATATTCTAAAACATCACAAAAAGGTTCAATCCTCATCTCAAAAACTCAGAAACATCATTAAAAAGGTTCAATCCTCATCTAAAAAATTCAGAAACATCACAAAAAGGTTCAATCCTCATCTCAAAAATTAAGAAACATCATTAAAAAGGTTCAATCCTCATCTCAAAAACTCAGAAACATCATTAAAAAGGTTCAATCCTCATCTCAAAAATTAAGAAACATCATTAAAAAGGTTCAATCCTCATCTCAAAAATTCAGAAACATCACAAAAAGGTTCAATCCTCATCTCAAAAATTCAGAAACATCATTAAAAAGGTTCAATCCTCATCTCAAAAATTAAGAAACATCATTAAAAAGGTTCAATCCTCATCTCAACAATTCAGAAACATCATTAAAAAGGTGTAATCTTCATCTAAAAAATTCTAAAACATCACAAAAAGGTTCAATCCTCATCTCAAAAATTTAGAAACATCATTAAAAAGGTTCAATCCTCATCTCAAAAATTCAGAAACATCATTAAAAAGGTTCAATCCTCATCTAAAAAATTCAGAAACATCACAAAAAGGTTCAATCCTCATCTCAAAAATTAAGAAACATCATTAAAAAGGTTCAATCCTCATCTCAAAAACTCAGAAACATCATTAAAAAGGTTCAATCCTCATCTCAAAAATTCAGAAACATCACAAAAAGGTTCAATCCTCATCTCAAAAATTCAGAAACATCACAAAAAGGTTCAATCCTCATCTCAAAAATTCAGAAACATCATTAAAAAGGTTCAATCCTCATCTCAAAAATTAAGAAACATCATTAAAAAGGTTCAATCCTCATCTCAAAAACTCAGAAACATCATTAAAAAGGTTCAATCCTCATCTCAAAAATTAAGAAACATCATTAAAAAGGTGCAATCCTCATCTCAAAAATTCAGAAATATCATTAAAAAGGTGCAATCTTCATCTAAAAAATTCTAAAACATCACAAAAAGGTTCAATCCTCATCTCAAAAACTCAGAAACATCATTAAAAAGGTTCAATCCTCATCTCAAAAATTCAGAAACATCACAAAAAGGTTCAATCCTCATCTCAAAAATTAAGAAACATCATTAAAAAGGTTCAATCCTCATCTCAAAAATTCAGAAACATCATTAAAAAGGTTCAATCCTCATCTCAAAAATTAAGAAACATCATTAAAAAGGTTCAATCCTCATCTCAAAAACTCAGAAACATCATTAAAAAGGTTCAATCCTCATCTCAAAAATTCAGAAACATCACAAAAAGGTTCAATCCTCATCTCAAAAATTTAGAAACATCATTAAAAAGGTTCAATCCTCATCTCAAAAATTCAGAAACATCATTAAAAAGGTTCAATCCTCATCTCAAAAATTAAGAAACATCATTAAAAAGGTTCAATCCTCATCTCAAACACTCAGAAACATCATTAAAAAGGTTCAATCCTCATCTCAAAAATTAAGAAACATCACAAAAAGGTTCAATCCTCATCTCAAAAATTAAGAAACATCATTAAAAAGGTTCAATCCTCATCTCAAAAATTCAGAAACATCATTAAAAAGGTGTAATCTTCATCTAAAAAATTCTAAAACATCACAAAAAGGTTCAATCCTCATCTCAAAAATTAAGAAACATCATTAAAAAGGTTCAATCCTCATCTCAAAAATTCAGAAACATCATTAAAAAGGTGTAATCTTCATCTAAAAAATTCTAAAACATCACAAAAAGGTTCAATTCTCATCTCAAAAATTTAGAAACATCATTAAAAAGGTTCAATCCTCATCTCAAAAATTAAGAAACATCATTAAAAAGGTTCAATCCTCATCTCAAAAACTCAGAAACATCATTAAAAAGGTTCAATCCTCATCTCAAAAATTCAGAAACATCACAAAAAGGTTCAATCCTCATCTCAAAAATTCAGAAACATCACAAAAAGGTTCAATCCTCATCTCAAAAATTAAGAAACATCATTAAAAAGGTTCAATCCTCATCTCAAAAATTCAGAAACATCATTAAAAAGGTGTAATCTTCATCTAAAAAATTCTAAAACATCACAAAAAGGTTCAATCCTCATCTCAAAAATTAAGAAACATCATTAAAAAGGTTCAATCCTCATCTCAAAAACTCAGAAACATCATTAAAAAGGTTCAATCCTCATCTCAAAAATTAAGAAACATCACAAAAAGGTTCAATCCTCATCTCAAAAATTAAGAAACATCATTAAAAAGGTGTAATCTTCATCTAAAAAATTCTAAAACATCACAAAAAGGTTCAATCCTCATCTCAAAAATTAAGAAACATCATTAAAAAGGTTCAATCCTCATCTAAAAAATTCAGAAACATCACAAAAAGGTTCAATCCTCATCTCAAAAATTAAGAAACATCATTAAAAAGGTTCAATCCTCATCTCAAAAACTCAGAAACATCATTAAAAAGGTTCAATCCTCATCTCAAAAATTCAGAAACATCACAAAAAGGTTCAATCCTCATCTCAAAAATTCAGAAACATCACAAAAAGGTTCAATCCTCATCTCAAAAATTCAGAAACATCATTAAAAAGGTTCAATCCTCATCTCAAAAATTAAGAAACATCATTAAAAAGGTTCAATCCTCATCTCAAAAATTCAGAAACATCATTAAAAAGGTTCAATCCTCATCTCAAAAATTCAGAAACATCATTAAAAAGGTGTAATCTTCATCTAAAAAATTCTAAAACATCACAAAAAGGTTCAATCCTCATCTCAAAAACTCAGAAACATCATTAAAAAGGTTCAATCCTCATCTAAAAAATTCAGAAACATCACAAAAAGGTTCAATCCTCATCTCAAAAATTAAGAAACATCATTAAAAAGGTTCAATCCTCATCTCAAAAACTCAGAAACATCATTAAAAAGGTTCAATCCTCATCTAAAAAATTCAGAAACATCACAAAAAGGTTCAATCCTCATCTCAAAAATTCAGAAACATCACAAAAAGGTTCAATCCTCATCTCGAAAATTAAGAAACATCATTAAAAAGGTTCAATCCTCATCTCAAAAATTCAGAAACATCATTAAAAAGGTGTAATCTTCATCTAAAAAATTCTAAAACATCACAAAAAGGTTCAATCCTCATCTCAAAAATTAAGAAACATCATTAAAAAGGTTCAATCCTCATCTCAAAAATTCAGAAACATCACAAAAAGGTTCAATCCTCATCTCAAAAATTAAGAAACATCATTAAAAAGGTTCAATCCTCATCTCAAAAATTCAGAAACATCATTAAAAAGGTGTAATCTTCATCTCAAAAATTCAGAAACATCATTAAAAAGGTTCAATCCTCATCTCAAAAATTCAGAAACATCATTAAAAAGGTTCAATCCTCATCTCAAAAATTTAGAAACATCATTAAAAAGGTTCAATCCTCATCTCAAAAACTCAGAAACATCATTAAAAAGGTTCAATCCTCATCTCAAAAATTAAGAAACATCACAAAAAGGTTCAATCCTCATCTCAAAAATTCAGAAACATCATTAAAAAGGTGCAATCCTCATCTCAAAAATTCAGAAACATCATTAAAAAGGTTCAATCCTCATCTCAAAAATTCAGAAACATCATTAAAAAGGTTCAATCCTCATCTCAAAAATTAAGAAACATAATTAAAAAGGTTCAATCCTCATCTCAAAAATTCAGAAACATCATTAAAAAGGTTCAATCCTCATCTCAAAAATTCAGAAACATCATTAAAAAGGTTCAATCCTCATCTCAAAAATTCAGAAACATCATTAAAAAGGTTCAATCCTCATCTCAAAAATTCAGAAACATCATTAAAAAGGTTCAATCCTCATCTCAAAAATTCAGAAACATCATTAAAAAGGTTCAATCCTCATCTCAAAAATTCAGAAACATCATTTAAAAGGTTCAATCCTCATCTCAAAAATTAAGAAACATCACAAAAAGGTTCAATCCTCATCTCAAAAATTCAGAAACATCATTAAAAAGGTTCAATCCTCATCTCAAAAATTCAGAAACATCATTAAAAAGGTTCAATCCTCATCTAAAAAATTCAGAAACATCACAAAAAGGTTCAATCCTCATCTCAAAAATTAAGAAACATCATTAAAAAGGTTCAATCCTCATCTCAAAAATTAAGAAACATCATTAAAAAGGTTCAATCCTCATCTCAAAAACTCAGAAACATCATTAAAAAGGTTCAATCCTCATCTCAAAAACTCAGAAACATCATTAAAAAGGTTCAATCCTCATCTCAAAAATTAAGAAACATCACAAAAAGGTTCAATCCTCATCTCAAAAATTCAGAAACATCATTAAAAAGGTTCAATCCTCATCTCAAAAATTCAGAAACAACATTAAAAAGGTTCAATCCTCATCTCAAAAATTCAGAAACATCATTAAAAAGGTGTAATCTTCATCTAAAAAATTCTAAAACATCACAAAAAGGTTCAATCCTCATCTCAAAAACTCAGAAACATCATTAAAAAGGTTCAATCCTCATCTCAAAAACTCAGAAACATCATTAAAAAGGTTCAATCCTCATCTCAAAAACTCAGAAACATCATTAAAAAGGTTCAATCCTCATCTCAAAAATTCAGAAACATCACAAAAAGGTTCAATCCTCATCTCAAAAATTCAGAAACATCACAAACAGGTTCAATCCTCATCTCAAAAATTAAGAAACATCATTAAAAAGGTTCAATCCTCATCTCAAAAATAAAGAAACATCATTAAAAAGGTTCAATCCTCATCTCAAAAACTCAGAAACATCATTAAAAAGGTTCAATCCTCATCTCAAAAATTCAGAAACATCATTAAAAAGGTTCAATCCTCATCTCAAAAATTAAGAAACATCATAAAAAGGTTCAATCCTCATCTCAAAAATTCAGAAACATCATAAAAAGGTTCAATCCTCATCTCAAAAATTCAGAAACATCATTAAAAAGGTTCAATCCTCATCTCAAAAATTAAGAAACATCATTAAAAAGGTTCAATCCTCATCTCAAAAATTCAGGAACATCATTAAAAAGGTTCAATCCTCATCTCAAAAATTCAGAAACATCATTAAAAAGGTTCAATCCTCATCTCAAAAATTCAGAAACATCACAAAAAGGTTCAATCCTCATCTCAAAAATTCAGAAACATCATAAACAGGTTCAATCCTCATCTCAAAAATTTAGAAACATCATTAAAAAGGTGTAATCCTCATCTCAAAAATTCAGAAACATCACAAAAAGGTTCAATCCTCATCTCAAAAATTCAGAAACATCACAAAAAGGTTCAATCCTCATCTCAAAAATTCAGAAACATCATTAAAAAGGTTCAATCCTCATCTCAAAAATTCAGAAACATCATAAAAAGGTTCAATCCTCATCTCAAAAATTAAGAAACATCATTAAAAGGTTCAATCCTCATCTCCAAAATTAAGAAACATCATTAAAAAGGTTCAATCCTCATCTCAAAAATAAAGAAACATCATTAAAAAGGTTCAATCCTCATCTCAAAAATTTAGAAACATCATAAAAAGGTTCAATCCTCATCTCAAAAATTAAGAAACATCATTAAAAAGGTTCAATCCTCATCTCAAAAATTTAGAAACATCATTAAAAAGGTTCAATCCTCATCTCAAAAATTCAGAAACATCATTAAAAAGGTTCAATCCTCATCTCCAAAATTCAGAAACATCATTAAAAAGGTTCAATCCTCATCTCAAAAATTAGGAAACATCATTAAAAAGGTTCAATCCTCATCTCAAAAATTAAGAAACATCATTAAAAAGGTTCAATCCTCATCTCAAAAATTAAGAAACATCATTAAAAAGGTTCAATCCTCATCTCAAAAATTTAGAAACATCATTAAAAAGGTTCAATCCTCATCTCAAAAATTAAGAAACATCATTAAAAAGGTTCAATCCTCATCTCAAAAATTCAGAAACATCATTAAAAAGGTTCAATCCTCATCTCAAAAATTAAGAAACATCATTAAAAAGGTTCAATCCTCATCTCAAAAATTCAGAAACATCATTAAAAAGGTTCAATCCTCATCTCAAAAATTCAGAAACAACATTAAAAAGGTTCAATCCTCATCTCAAAAATTCAGAAACATCATTAAAAAGGTGTAATCTTCATCTAAAAAATTCTAAAACATCACAAAAAGGTTCAATCCTCATCTCAAAAACTCAGAAACATCATTAAAAAGGTTCAATCCTCATCTCAAAAACTCAGAAACATCATTAAAAAGGTTCAATCCTCATCTCAAAAACTCAGAAACATCATTAAAAAGGTTCAATCCTCATCTCAAAAATTCAGAAACATCACAAAAAGGTTCAATCCTCATCTCAAAAATTCAGAAACATCACAAACAGGTTCAATCCTCATCTCAAAAATTAAGAAACATCATTAAAAAGGTTCAATCCTCATCTCAAAAATTAAGAAACATCATTAAAAAGGTTCAATCCTCATCTCAAAAACTCAGAAACATCATTAAAAAGGTTCAATCCTCATCTCAAAAATTCAGAAACATCATTAAAAAGGTTCAATCCTCATCTCAAAAATTAAGAAACATCATAAAAAGGTTCAATCCTCATCTCAAAAATTCAGAAACATCATAAAAAGGTTCAATCCTCATCTCAAAAATTCAGAAACATCATTAAAAAGGTTCAATCCTCATCTCAAAAATTAAGAAACATCATTAAAAAGGTTCAATCCTCATCTCAAAAATTCAGGAACATCATTAAAAAGGTTCAATCCTCATCTCAAAAATTCAGAAACATCATTAAAAAGGTTCAATCCTCATCTCAAAAATTCAGAAACATCACAAAAAGGTTCAATCCTCATCTCAAAAATTCAGAAACATAATAAACAGGTTCAATCCTCATCTCAAAAATTTAGAAACATCATTAAAAAGGTGTAATCCTCATCTAAAAATTCAGAAACATCACAAAAAGGTTCAATCCTCATCTCAAAAATTCAGAAACATCACAAAAAGGTTCAATCCTCATCTCAAAAATTCAGAAACATCATTAAAAAGGTTCAATCCTCATCTCAAAAATTCAGAAACATCATAAAAAGGTTCAATCCTCATCTCAAAAATTAAGAAACATCATTAAAAGGTTCAATCCTCATCTCAAAAATTAAGAAACATCATTAAAAAGGTTCAATCCTCATCTCAAAAATAAAGAAACATCATTAAAAAGGTTCAATCCTCATCTCAAAAATTTAGAAACATCATAAAAAGGTTCAATCCTTATCTCAAAAATTAAGAAACATCATTAAAAAGGTTCAATCCTCATCTCAAAAATTAAGAAACATCATTAAAAAGGTTCAATCCTCATCTCAAAAATTCAGAAACATCATTAAAAAGGTTCAATCCTCATCTCAAAAATTCAGAAACATCATTAAAAAGGTTCAATCCTCATCTCAAAAATTAGGAAACATCATTAAAAAGGTTCAATCCTCATCTCAAAAACTAAGAAACATCATTAAAAAGGTTCAATCCTCATCTCAAAAATTCAGAAACATCATTAAAAAGGTTCAATCCTCATCTCAAAAATTAAGAAACATCATTAAAAAGGTTCAATCCTCATCTCAAAAATTAAGAAACATCATTAAAAAGGTTCAATCCTCATCTCAAAAATTCAGAAACATCATTAAAAAGGTTCAATCCTCATCTCAAAAATTAAGAAACATCATTAAAAAGGTTCAATCCTCATCTCAAAAATTAAGAAACATCATTAAAAAGGTTCAATCCTCATCTCAAAAATTCAGAAACATCATTAAAAAGGTTCAATCCTCATCTCAAAAATTAAGAAACATCATTAAAAAGGTTCAATCCTCATCTCAAAAATTCAGAAACATCATTAAAAAGGTTCAATCCTCATCTCAAAAATTTAGAAACATCATTAAAAAGGTTCAATCCTCATCTCAAAAATTCAGAAACATCATTAAAAAGGTTCAATCCTCATCTCAAAAATTCAGAAACATCATTAAAAAGGTTCAATCCTAATCTCAAAAATTAAGAAACATCATTAAAAAGGTTCAATCCTCATCTCAAAAATTAAGAAACATCATTAAAAAGGTTCAATCCTCATCTCAAAAATTAAGAAACATCATTAAAAAGGTTCAATCCTCATCTCAAAAATTTAGAAACATCATTAAAAAGGTTCAATCCTCATCTTAAAAATTCAGAAACATCATTAAAAAGGTTCAATCCTCATCTTAAAAATTAAGAAACATCATTAAAAAGGTGCAATCCTCATCTCAAAAATTAAGAAACATCATTAAAAAGGTTAAATCCTCATCTCAAAAATTAAGAAACATCATTAAAAAGGTTCAATCCTCATCTCAAAAATTAAGAAACATCATTAAAAAGGTTCAATCCTCATCTTAAAAATTCAGAAACATCACAAAAAGGTTCAATCCTCATCTCAAAAATTAAGAAACATCATTAAAAAGGTTCAATCCTCATCTCAAAAATTCAGAAACATCATTAAAAAGGTTCAATCCTCATCTCAAAAATTAAGAAACATCATTAAAAAGGTTCAATCCTCATCTCAAAAATTAAGAAACATCATTAAAAAGGTTCAATCCTCATCTCAAAAATTCAGAAACATCATTAAAAAGGTTCAATCCTCATCTCAAAAATTCAGAAACATCATAAAAAGGTTCAATCCTCATCTCAAAAATTAAGAAACATCATTAAAAAGGTTCAATCCTCATCTCAAAAATTCAGAAACATCATAAAAAGGTTCAATCCTCATCTCAAAAATTAAGAAACATCATTAAAAAGGTTCAATCCTCATCTCAAAAATTCAGAAACATCATTAAAAAGGTTCAATCCTCATCTCAAAAATTAAGAAACATCATTAAAAAGGTTCAATCCTCATCTCAAAAATTAAGAAACATCATTAAAAAGGTTCAATCCTCATCTCAAAAATTTAGAAACATCATTAAAAAGGTTCAATCCTCATCTCAAAAATTCAGAAACATCATTAAAAAGGTTCAATCCTCATCTCAAAAATTCAGAAACATCATTAAAAAGGTTCAATCCTCATCTAAAAAATTAAGAAACATCATTAAAAAGGTTCAATCCTCATCTCAAAAATTTAGAAACATCATTAAAAAGGTTCAATCCTCATCTCAAAAATTCAGAAACATCATTAAAAAGGTTCAATCCTCATCTCAAACATTCAGAAACATCATTAAAAAGGTTCAATCCTCATCTCAAAAATTAAGAAACATCATTAAAAAGGTTCAATCCTCATCTTAAAAATTCAGAAACATCATTAAAAAGGTTCAATCCTCATCTCAAAAATTAAGAAACATCATTAAAAAGGTTCAATACTCATCTCAAAAATTAAGAAACATCATTAAAAAGGTTCAATCCTCATCTCAAAAATTAAGAAACATCATTAAAAAGGTTCAATCCTCATCTCAAAAATTAAGAAACATCATTAAAAAGGTTCAATCCTCATCTCAAAAATTAAGAAACATCATTAAAAAGGTTCAATCCTCATCTCAAAAATTAAGAAACATCATTAAAAAGGTTCAATACTCATCTCAAAAATTAAGAAACATCATTAAAAAGGTTCAATCCTCATCTCAAAAATTAAGAAACATCATTAAAAAGGTTCAATCCTCATCTCAAAAATTTAGAAACATCATTAAAAAAGTTCAATCCTCATCTCAAAAATTCAGAAACATCATAAAAAGGTTCAATCCTCATCTCAAAAATTCAGAAACATCATTAAAAAGGTTCAATCCTCATCTCAAAAATTAAGAAACATCATTAAAAAGGTTCAATCCTCATCTCAAAAATTCAGAAACATCATAAAAAGGTTCAATCCTCATCTCAAAAATTAAGAAACATCATTAAAAAGGTTCAATCCTCATCTCAAAAATTTAGAAACATCATTAAAAAGGTTCAATCCTCATCTCAAAAATTTAGAAACATCATAAAAAGGTTCAATCCTCATCTCAAACATTAAGAAACATCATTAAAAAGGTTCAATCCTCATCTCAAAAATTAAGAAACATCATTAAAAAGGTTCAATCCTCATCTCAAAAATTAAGAAACATCATTAAAAAGGTTCAATCCTCATCTCAAAAATTAAGAAACATCATTAAAAAGGTTCAATCCTCATCTCAAAAATTAAGAAACATCATTAAAAAGGTTCAATCCTCATCTCAAAAATTAAGAAACATCATTAAAAAGGTTCAATCCTCATCTCAAAAATTAAGAAACATCATTAAAAAGGTTCAATCCTCATCTCAAAAATAAGGAAACATCATTAAAAAGGTTCAATCCTCATCTCAAAAATTAAGAAACATCATTAAAAAGGTTCAATCCTCATCTCCAAAATTAAGAAACATCATTAAAAAGGTTCAATCCTCATCTCAAAAATTCAGAAACATCATAAAAAGGTTCAATCCTCATCTCAAAAATTAAGAAACATCATTAAAAAGGTTCAATCCTCATCTCAAAAATTTAGAAACATCATTAAAAAGGTTCAATCCTCATCTCAAAAATTTAGAAACATCATTAAAAAGGTTCAATCCTCATCTCAAAAATTTAGAAACATCATTAAAAAGGTTCAATCCTCATCTCAAAAATTCAGAAACATTATTAAAAAGGTTCAATCCTCATCTCAAAAATTCAGAAACATCATTAAAAAGGTTCAATCCTCATCTCAAAAATTAAGAAACATCATTAAAAAGGTTCAATCCTCATCTCAAAAATTAAGAAACATCATTAAAAGGTTCAATCCTCATCTCAAAAATTAAGAAACATCATTAAAAAGGTTCAATCCTCATCTCAAAAATTAAGAAACATCATTAAAAAGGTTCAATCCTCATCTCAAAAATTTAGAAACATCATTAAAAAGGTTCAATCCTCATCTCAAAAATTCAGAAACATCATTAAAAAGGTTCAATCCTCATCTCAAAAATTCAGAAACATCATTAAAAAGGTTCAATCCTCATCTCAAAAATTCAGAAACATCATTAAAAAGGTTCAATCCTCATCTCAAAAATTAAGAAACATCATTAAAAAGGTTCAATCCTCATCTCAAAAATTAAGAAACATCATTAAAAAGGTTCAATCCTCATCTCAAAAATTCAGAAACATCATTAAAAAGGTTCAATCCTCATCTCAAAAATTTAGAAACATCATTAAAAAGGTTCAATCCTCATCTCAAAAATTCAGAAACATCATTAAAAAGGTTCAATCCTCATCTCAAAAATTCAGAAACATCATTAAAAAGGTTCAATCCTCATCTCAAAAATTAAGAAACATCATTAAAAAGGTTCAATCCTCATCTCAAAAATTTAGAAACATCATTAAAAAGGTTCAATCCTCATCTCAAAAATTAAGAAACATCATTAAAAAGGTTCAATCCTCATCTCAAAAATTAAGAAACATCATTAAAAAGGTTAAATCCTCATCTCAAAAATCAAGAAACATCATTAAAAAGGTTCAATCCTCATCTCAAAAATTAAGAAACATCATTAAAAAGGTTCAATCCTCATCTCAAAAATTAAGAAACATCATTAAAAAGGTTCAATCCTCATCTCAAAAATTTAGAAACATCATTAAAAAGGTTCAATCCTCATCTCAAAAATTCAGAAACATCATTAAAAAGGTTCAATCCTCATCTCAAAAATTCAGAAACATCATTAAAAAGGTTCAATCCTCATCTCAAAAATTCAGAAACATCATTAAAAAGGTTCAATCCTCATCTCAAAAATTAAGAAACATCATTAAAAAGGTTCAATCCTCATCTCAAAAATTAAGAAACATCATTAAAAAGGTTCAATCCTCATCTCAAAAATTAAGAAACATCATTAAAAAGGTTCAATCCTCATCTCAAAAATTCAGAAACATCATTAAAAAGGTTCAATCCTCATCTCAAAAATTTAGAAACATCATAAAAAAGGTTCAATCCTCATCTCAAAAATTCAGAAACATCATTAAAAAGGTTCAATCCTCATCTCAAAAATTCAGAAACATCATTAAAAAGGTTCAATCCTCATCTCAAAAATTAAGAAACATCATTAAAAAGGTTCAATCCTCATCTCAAAAATTAAGAAACATCATTAAAAAGGTTCAATCCTCATCTCAAAAATTAAGAAACATCATTAAAAAGGTTCAATCCTCATCTCAAAAATTTAGAAACATCATTAAAAAGGTTCAATCCTCATCTCAAAAATTCAGAAACATCATTAAAAAGGTTCAATCCTCATCTCAAAAATTCAGAAACATCATTAAAAAGGTTCAATCCTCATCTCAAAAATTAAGAAACATCATTAAAAAGGTTAAATCCTCATCTCAAAAATTAAGAAACATCATTAAAAAGGTTCAATCCTCATCTCAAAAATTAAGAAACATCATTAAAAAGGTTCAATCCTCATCTCAAAAATTCAGAAACATCACAAAAAGGTTCAATCCTTATCTCAAAAATTAAGAAACATCATTAAAAAGGTTCAATCCTCATCTCAAAAATTCAGAAACATCATTAAAAAGGTTCAATCCTCATCTCAAAAATTAAGAAACATCATTAAAAAGGTTCAATCCTCATCTCAAAAATTAAGAAACATCATTAAAAAGGTTCAATCCTCATCTCAAAAATTCAGAAACATCATTAAAAAGGTTCAATCCTCATCTCCAAAATTCAGAAACATCATAAAAAGGTTCAATCCTCATCTCAAACATTAAGAAACATCATTAAAAAGGTTCAATCCTCATCTCAAAAATTCAGAAACATCATAAAAAGGTTCAATCCTCATCTCAAAAATTAAGAAACATCATAAAAAAGGTTCAATCCTCATCTCAAAAATTAAGAAACATCATTAAAAAGGTTCAATCCTCATCTCAAAAATTAAGAAACATCATTAAAAAGGTTCAATCCTCATCTCAAAAATTAAGAAACATCATTAAAAAGGTTCAATCCTCATCTCAAAAATTTAGAAACATCATTAAAAAGGTTCAATCCTCATCTCAAAAATTCAGAAACATCATTAAAAAGGTTCAATCCTCATCTCAAAAATTCAGAAACATCATTAAAAAGGTTCAATCCTCATCTAAAAAATTAAGAAACATCATTAAAAAGGTTCAATCCTCATCTAAAAAATTTAGAAACTTCATTAAAAAGGTTTAATCCTCATCTCAAAAATTCAGAAACATCATTAAAAAGGTTCAATCCTCATCTCAAACATTCAGAAACATCATTAAAAAGGTTCAATCCTCATCTCAAAAATTAAGAAACATCATTAAAAAGGTTCAATCCTCATCTTAAAAATTAAGAAACATCATTAAAAAGGTTCAATCCTCATCTCAAAAATTAAGAAACATCATTAAAAAGGTTCAATCCTCATCTCAAAAATTAAGAAACATCATTAAAAAGGTTCAATCCTCATCTCAAAAAGTAAGAAACATCATTAAAAAGGTTCAATCCTCATCTCAAAAATTAAGAAACATCATTAAAAAGGTTCAATCCTCATCTCAAAAATTAAGAAACATCATTAAAAAGGTTCAATCCTCATCTCAAAAATTAAGAAACATCATTAAAAAGGTTCAATCCTCATCTCAAAAATTAAGAAACATCATTAAAAAGGTTCAATCCTCATCTCAAAAATTAAGAAACATCATTAAAAAGGTTCAATCCTCATCTCAAAAATTTAGAAACATCATTAAAAAAGTTCAATCCTCATCTCAAAAATTCAGAAACATAATAAAAAGGTTCAATCCTCATCTCAAATATTCAGAAACATCATTAAAAAGGTTCAATCCTCATCTCAAAAATTAAGAAACATCATTAAAAAGGTTCAATCCTCATCTCAAAAATTCAGAAACATCATAAAAAGGTTCAATCCTCATCTCAAAAATTAAGAAACATCATTAAAAAGGTTCAATCCTCATCTCAAAAATTTAGAAACATCATTAAAAAGGTTCAATCCTCATCTCAAAAATTTAGAAACATCATTAAAAAGGTTCAATCCTCATCTCAAACATTAAGAAACATCATTAAAAAGGTTCAATCCTCATCTCAAAAATTAAGAAACATCATTAAAAAGGTTCAATCCTCATCTCAAAAATTAAGAAACATCATTAAAAAGGTTCCAACCTCATCTCAAAAATTAAGAAACATCATTAAAAAGGTTCAATCCTCATCTCAAAAATTAAGAAACATCATTAAAAAGGTTCAATCCTCATCTCAAAAATTAAGAAACATCATTAAAAAGGTTCAATCCTCATCTCAAAAATAAGGAAACATCATTAAAAAGGTTCAATCCTCATCTCAAAAATTAAGAAACATCATTAAAAAGGTTCAATCCTCATCTCCAAAATTAAGAAACATCATTAAAAAGGTTCAATCCTCATCTCAAAAATTCAGAAACATCATAAAAAGGTTCAATCCTCATCTCAAAAATTAAGAAACATCATTAAAAAGGTTCAATCCTCATCTCAAAAATTTAGAAACATCATTAAAAAGGTTCAATCCTCATCTCAAAAATTTAGAAACATCATTAAAAAGGTTCAATCCTCATCTCAAAAATTAAGAAACATCATTAAAAAGGTTCAATCCTCATCTCAAAAATTAAGAAACATCATTAAAAAGGTTCAATCCTCATCTCAAAAATTCAGAAACATCATTAAAAAGGTTCAATCCTCATCTCAAAAATAAAGAAACATCATTAAAAAGGTTCAATCCTCATCTCAAAAATTAAGAAACATCATAAAAAGGTTCAATCCTCATCTCAAAAATTAAGAAACATCATTAAAAAGGTTCAATCCTCATCTCAAAAGTTCAGAAACATCATTAAAAAGGTTCAATCCTCATCTCAAAAATTAAGAAACATCATTAAAAAGGTTCAATCCTCATCTCAAAAATTTAGAAACATCATTAAAAAGGTTCAATCCTCATCTCAAAAATTCAGAAACATCATTAAAAAGGTTCAATCCTCATCTCAAAAATTAAGAAACATCATTAAAAAGGTTCAATCCTCATCTCAAAAATTAAGAAACATCATTAAAAGGTTCAATCCTCATCTCAAAAATTAAGAAACATCATTAAAAAGGTTCAATCCTCATCTCAAAAATTCAGAAACATCATTAAAAAGGTTCAATCCTCATCTCAAAAATTTAGAAACATCATTAAAAAGGTTCAATCCTCATCTCAAAAATTCAGAAACATCATTAAAAAGGTTCAATCCTCATCTCAAAAATTCAGAAACATCATTAAAAAGGTTCAATCCTCATCTCAAAAATTCAGAAACATCATTAAAAAGGTTCAATCCTCATCTCAAAAATTCAGAAACATTATTAAAAAGGTTTAATCCTCATCTCAAAAATTCAGAAACATCATTAAAAAGGTTCAATCCTCATCTCAAAAATTAAGAAACATCATTAAAAAGGTTCAATCCTCATCTCAAAAATTAAGAAACATCATTAAAAAGGTTCAATCCTCATCTCAAAAATTAAGAAACATCATTAAAAAGGTTCAATCCTCATCTCAAAAATTAAGAAACATCATTAAAAAGGTTCAATCCTCATCTCAAAAATTTAGAAACATCATTAAAAAGGTTCAATCCTCATCTCAAAAATTTAGAAACATCATTAAAAAGGTTCAATCCTCATCTCAAACATTAAGAAACATCATTAAAAAGGTTCAATCCTCATCTCAAAAATTAAGAAACATCATTAAAAAGGTTCAATCCTCATCTCAAAAATTAAGAAACATCATTAAAAAGGTTCAATCCTCATCTCAAAAATTAAGAAACATCATTAAAAAGGTTCAATCCTCATCTCAAAAATTAAGAAACATCATTAAAAAGGTTCAATCCTCATCTCAAAAATTAAGAAACATCATTAAAAAGGTTCAATCCTCATCTCAAAAATTAAGAAACATCATTAAAAAGGTTCAATCCTCATCTCAAAAATTAAGAAACATCATTAAAAAGGTTCAATCCTCATCTCAAAAATTAAGAAACATCATTAAAAAGGTTCAATCCTCATCTCAAAAATAAGGAAACATCATTAAAAAGGTTCAATCCTCATCTCAAAAATTAAGAAACATCATTAAAAAGGTTCAATCCTCATCTCCAAAATAAAGAAACATCATTAAAAAGGTTCAATCCTCATCTCAAAAATTCAGAAACATCATAAAAAGGTTCAATCCTCATCTCAAAAATTAAGAAACATCATTAAAAAGGTTCAATCCTCATCTCAAAAATTTAGAAACATCATTAAAAAGGTTCAATCCTCATCTCAAAAATTTAGAAACATCATTAAAAAGGTTCAATCCTCATCTAAAAAATTAAGAAACATCATTAAAAAGGTTCAATCCTCATCTCAAAAATTAAGAAACATCATTAAAAAGGTTCAATCCTCATCTCAAAAATTCAGAAACATCATTAAAAAGGTTCAATCCTCATCTCAAAAATAAAGAAACATCATTAAAAAGGTTCAATCCTCATCTCAAAAATTAAGAAACATCATAAAAAGGTTCAATCCTCATCTCAAAAATTAAGAAACATCATTAAAAAGGTTCAATCCTCATCTCAAAAGTTCAGAAACATCATTAAAAAGGTTCAATCCTCATCTCAAAAATTAAGAAACATCATTAAAAAGGTTCAATCCTCATCTCAAAAATTTAGAAACATCATTAAAAAGGTTCAATCCTCATCTCAAAAATTCAGAAACATCATTAAAAAGGTTCAATCCTCATCTCAAAAATTAAGAAACATCATTAAAAAGGTTCAATCCTCATCTCAAAAATTAAGAAACATCATTAAAAGGTTCAATCCTCATCTCAAAAATTAAGAAACATCATTAAAAAGGTTCAATCCTCATCTCAAAAATTAAGAAACATCATTAAAAAGGTTAAATCCTCATCTCATAAATTTAGAAACATCATTAAAAAGGTTCAATCCTCATCTCAAAAATTCAGAAACATCATTAAAAAGGTTCAATCCTCATCTCAAAAATTCAGAAACATCATTAAAAAGGTTCAATCCTCATCTCAAAAATTCAGAAACATCATTAAAAAGGTTCAATCCTCATCTCAAAAATTCAGAAACATCATTAAAAAGGTTCAATCCTCATCTCAAAAATTAAGAAACATCATTAAAAAGGTTCAATCCTCATCTCAAAAATTAAGAAACATCATTAAAAAGGTTCAATCCTCATCTCAAAAATTAAGAAACATCATTAAAAAGGTTCAATCCTCATCTCAAAAATTAAGAAACATCATTAAAAAGGTACAATCCTCATCTCAAAAATTCAGAAACATCATTAAAAAGGTTCAATCCTCATCTCAAAAATTCAGAAACATCATTAAAAAGGTTCAATCCTCATCTCAAAAATTAAGAAACATCATTAAAAAGGTTCAATCCTCATCTCAAAAATTAAGAAACATTATTAAAAAGGTTCAATCCTCATCTAAAAAATTCAGAAACATCATTAAAAAGGTTCAATCCTCATCTCAAAAATTAAGAAACATCATTAAAAAGGTTCAATCCTCATCTCAAAAATTAAGAAACATCATTAAAAAGGTTCAATCCTCATCTCAAAAATTAAGAAACATCATTAAAAAGGTGCAATCCTCATCTCAAAAATTAAGAAACATCATTAAAAAGGTTCAATCCTCATCTCAAAAATTAAGAAACATTATTAAAAAGGTTCAATCCTCATCTCAAAAATTCAGAAACATCATAAAAAGGTTCAATCCTCATCTCAAAAATTCAGAAACATCATTAAAAAGGTTCAATCCTCATCTCAAAAATTCAGAAACATCATTAAAAAGGTTCAATCCTCATCTCAAAAATTCAGAAACATCATAAAAAGGTTCAATCCTCATCTCAAAAATTAAGAAACATCATTAAAAAGGTTCAATCCTCATCTCAAAAATTTAGAAACATCATTAAAAAGGTTCAATCCTCATCTCAAAAATTTAGAAACATCTTTTAAAAGGTTCAATCCTCATCTCAAAAATTAAGAAACATCATTAAAAAGGTTCAATCCTCATCTCAAAAATTAAGAAACATCATTAAAAAGGTTCAATCCTCATCTCAAAAATTAAGAAACATCATTAAAAAGGTTCAATCCTTATCTCAAAAATTAAGAAACATCATTAAAAAGGTTCAATCCTCATCTCAAAAATTCAGAAACATCATTAAAAAGGTTCAATCCTCATCTCAAAAATTAAGAAACATCATTAAAAAGGTTCAATCCTCATCTCAAAAATTAAGAAACATCATTAAAAAGGTTCAATCCTCATCTCAAAAATTAAGAAACATCATTAAAAAGGTTCAATCCTCATCTCAAAAATTAAGAAACATCATTAAAAAGGTTCAATCCTCATCTCAAAAATTAAGAAACATCATTAAAAAGGTTCAATCCTCATCTCAAAAATTCAGAAACATCATAAAAAGGTTCAATCCTCATCTCAAAAATTAAGAAACATCATTAAAAAGGTTAAATCCTCATCTCAAAAATTTAGAAACATCATTAAAAAGGTTCAATCCTCATCTCAAAAATTTAGAAACATCATTAAAAAGGTTCAATCCTCATCTCAAAAATTAAGAAACATCATTAAAAAGGTTCAATCCTCATCTCAAAAATTTAGAAACATCATTAAAAAGGTTCAATCCTCATCTCAAAAATTCAGAAACATCATTAAAAAGGTTCAATCCTCATCTCAAAAATTCAGAAACATTATTAAAAAGGTTCAATCCTCATCTCAAAAATTCAGAAACATCATTAAAAAGGTTCAATCCTCATCTAAAAAATTAAGAAACACCATTAAAAAGGTTCAATCCTCATCTCAAAAATTTAGAAACATCATTAAAAAGGTTCAATCCTCATCTCAAAAATTCAGAAACATCATTAAAAAGGTTCAATCCTCATCTCAAAAATTCAGAAACATCATTAAAAAGGTTCAATCCTCATCTCAAAAATTCAGAAACATCATTAAAAAGGTTCAATCCTCATCTCAAAAATTCAGAAACATCATTAAAAAGGTTCAATCCTCATCTCAAAAATTTAGAAACATCATTAAAAAGGTTCAATCCTCATCTCAAAAATTCAGAAACATCATTAAAAAGGTTCAATCCTCATCTCAAAAATTCAGAAACATCATTAAAAAGGTTCAATCCTCATCTCAAAAATTAAGAAACATCATTAAAAAGGTTCAATCCTCATCTCAAAAATTAAGAAACATCATTAAAAAGGTTCAATCCTCATCTCAAAAATTAAGAAACATCATTAAAAAGGTTCAATCCTCATCTCAAAAATTAAGAAACATCATTAAAAAGGTTCAATCCTCATCTCAAAAATTCAGAAACATCACAAAAAGGTTCAATCCTCATCTCAAAAATTAAGAAACATCATTAAAAAGGTTCAATCCTCATCTCAAAAATTCAGAAACATCATTAAAAAGGTTCAATCCTCATCTCAAAAATTCAGAAACATCATAAAAAGGTTCAATCCTCATCTCAAAAATTAAGAAACATCATTAAAAAGGTTCAATCCTCATCTCAATTATTTAGAAACATCATTAAAAAGGTTCAATCCTCATCTCAAAAATTTAGAAACATCATTAAAAAGGTTCAATCCTCATCTGAAAAATTCAGAAACATCATTAAAAAGGTTCAATCCTCATCTCAAAAATTAAGAAACATCATTAAAAAGGTTCAATCCTCATCTCAAAAATTAAGAAACATCATTAAAAAGGTTCAATCCTTATCTCAAAAATTAAGAAACATCATTAAAAAGGTTCAATCCTCATCTCAAAAATTAAGAAACATCATTAAAAAGGTTCAATCCTCATCTCAAAAATTAAGAAACATCATTAAAAATGTTCAATCCTCATCTCAAAAATTCAGAAACATCATAAAAAGGTTCAATCCTCATCTCAAAAATTAAGAAACATCATTAAAAAGGTTCAATCCTCATCTCAAAAATTTAGAAACATCATTAAAAAGGTTCAATCCTCATCTCAAAAATTTAGAAACATCATTAAAAAGGTTCAATCCTCATCTCAAAAATTAAGAAACATCATTAAAATGGTTCAATCCTCATCTCAAAAATTTAGAAACATCATTAAAAAGGTTCAATCCTCATCTCAAAAATTCAGAAAAATCATTAAAAAGGTTCAATCCTCATCTCAAAAATTAAGAAACATCATTAAAAAGGTTCAATCCTCATCTCAAAAATTAAGAAACATCATTAAAAAGGTTCAATCCTCATCTCAAAAATTTAGAAACATCATTAAAAAGGTTCAATCCTCATCTCAAAAATCAAGAAACATCATTAAAAAGGTTCAATCCTCATCTCAAAAATTCAGAAACATCATTAAAAAGGTTCAATCCTCATCTCAAAAATTAAGAAACATCATTAAAAAGGTTCAATCCTCATCTCAAAAATTAAGAAACATCATTAAAAAGGTTCAATCCTCATCTCAAAAATTAAGAAACATCATTAAAAAGGTTCAATCCTCATCTCAAAAATTCAGAAACATCACAAAAAGGTTCAATCCTCATCTCAAAAATTCAGAAACATCATAAAAAGGTTCAATCCTCATCTCAAAAATTCAGAAACATCATTAAAAAGGTTCAATCCTCATCTCAAAAATTCAGAAACATCATTAAAAAGGTTCAATCCTCATCTCAAAAATTCAGAAACATCATTAAAAAGGTTCAATCCTCATCTCAAAAATTAAGAAACATCATTAAAAAGGTTCAATCCTCATCTCAAAAATTTAGAAACATCATTAAAAAGGTTCAATCCTCATCTCAAAATTTCAGAAACATCATTAAAAAGGTTCAATCCTCATCTCAAAAATTCAGAAACATTATTAAAAAGGTTCAATCCTCATCTCAAAAATTCAGAAACATCATTAAAAAGGTTCAATCCTCATCTTAAAAATTAAGAAACATCATTAAAAAGGTTCAATCCTCATCTCAAAAATTTAGAAACATCATTAAAAAGGTTCAATCCTCATCTCAAAAATTAAGAAACATCATTAAAAAGGTTCAATCCTCATCTCAAAAATTTAGAAACATCATTAAAAAGGTTCAATCCTCATCTCAAAAATTTAGAAACATTATTAAAAGGTTCAATCCTCATCTCAAAAATTTAGAAACATCATTAAAAAGGTTCAATCCTCATCTCAAAAATTCAGAAACATCATTAAAAAGGTTCAATCCTCATCTCAAAAATTCAGAAACATCATTAAAAAGGTTCAATCCTCATCTCAAAAATTCAGAAACATCATTAAAAAGGTTCAATCCTCATCTCAAAAATTAAGAAACATCATTAAAAAGGTTCAATCCTCATCTCAAAAATTAAGAAACATCATTAAAAAGGTTCAATCCTCATCTCAAAAATTTAGAAACATCATTAAAAAGGTTCAATCCTCATCTCAAAAATTCAGAAACATCATTAAAAAGGTTAAATCCTCATCTCAAAAATGCAGAAACATTCATAAAAAGGTTCAATCCTCATCTCAAAAATTCAGAAACATCATTAAAAAGGTTCAATCCTCATCTCAAAAATTCAGAAACATCATTAAAAAGGTTCAATCCTCATCTCACAAATTTAGAAACATCATTAAAAAGGTTCAATCCTCATCTCAAAAATTCAGAAACATCATTAAAAAGGTTCAATCCTCATCTCAAAAATTCAGAAACATTATTAAAAAGGTTCAATCCTCATCTCAAAAATTCAGAAACATCATTAAAAAGGTTCAATCCTCATCTCAAAAATTCAGAAACATCATTAAAAAGGTTCAATCCTCATCTCAAAAATTAAGAAACATCATTAAAAAGGTTCAATCCTCATCTCAAAAATTAAGAAACATCATTAAAAAGGTTCAATCCTCATCTCAAAAATTTAGAAACATCATTAAAAAGGTTCAATCCTCATCTCAAAAATTCAGAAACATCATTAAAAAGGTTCAATCCTCATCTCAAAAATTCAGAAACATTATTAAAAATGTTCAATCCTCATCTCAAAAATTCAGAAACATCATTAAAAAGGTTAAATCCTCATCTCAAAAATTCAGAAACATCATTAAAAAGGTTCAATCCTCATCTCAAAAATTCAGAAACATCATTAAAAAGGTTCAATCCTCATCTCAAAAATTCAGAAACATTATTAAAAAGGTTCAATCCTCATCTCAAAAATTCAGAAACATCATTAAAAAGGTTAAATCCTCATCTCAAAAATTCAGAAACATCATTAAAAAGGTTCAATCCTCATCTCAAAAATTCAGAAACATCATTAAAAAGGTTCAATCCTCATCTCAAAAATTTAGAAACATCATTAAAAAGGTTCAATCCTCATCTCAAAAATTCAGAAACATCATTAAAAAGGTTCAATCCTCATCTCAAAAATTCAGAAACATTATTAAAAAGGTTCAATCCTCATCTCAAAAATTCAGAAACATCATTAAAAAGGTTCAATCCTCATCTCAAAAATTAAGAAACATTATTAAAAAGGTTCAATCCTCATCTCAAAAATTTAGAAACATCATTAAAAAGGTTCAATCCTCATCTCAAAAATTCAGAAACATTATTAAAAAGGTTCAATCCTCATCTCAAAAATTCAGAAACATCATTAAAAAGGTTCAATCCTCATCTCAAAAATTCAGAAACATCATTAAAAAGGTTCAATCCTCATCTCAAAAATTTAGAAACATAATTAAAAGGTTCAATCCTCATCTCAAAAATTTAGAAACATCATTAAAAAGGTTCAATCCTCATCTCAAAAATTTAGAAACATCATTAAAAAGGTTCAATCCTCATCTCAAAAATTCAGAAACATCATTAAAAAGGTTCAATCCTCATCTCAAAAATTCAGAAACATCATTAAAAAGGTTCAATCCTCATCTCAAAAATTTAGAAACATTATTAAAAGGTTCAATCCTCATCTCAAAAATTTAGAAACATCATTAAAAAGGTTCAATCCTCATCTCAAAAATTCAGAAACATCATTAAAAAGGTTCAATCCTCATCTCAAAAATTCAGAAACATCATTAAAAAGGTTCAATCCTCATCTCAAAAATTCAGAAACATCATTAAAAAGGTTCAATCCTCATCTCAAAAATTCAGAAACATTATTAAAAAGGTTCAATCCTCATCTCAAAAATTTAGAAACATCATTAAAAAGGTTCAATCCTCATCTCAAAAATTCAGAAACATCATTAAAAAGGTTCAATCCTCATCTCAAAAATTCAGAAACATCATTAAAAAGGTTCAATCCTCATCTCAAAAATTAAGAAACATCATTAAAAAGGTTCAATCCTCATCTCAAAAATTTAGAAACATCATTAAAAAGGTTCAATCCTCATCTCAAAAATTCAGAAACATTATTAAAAAGGTTCAATCCTCATCTCAAAAATTCAGAAACATCATTAAAAAGGTTCAATCCTCATCTCAAAAATTTAGAAACATTATTAAAAGGTTCAATCCTCATCTCAAAAATTCAGAAACATTATTAAAAGGTTCAATCCTCATCTCAAAAATTCAGAAACATTATTAAAAGGTTCAATCCTCATCTCAAAAATTCAGAAACATTATTAAAAGGTTCAATCCTCATCTCAAAAATTCCTGAAACATCACAAAAAGGTTCAATCCTCATCTCAAAAATTCAGAAACATCACAAAAATGTTCAATCCTAATCTCAAAAATTCAGAAACATCACAAAAATGTTCAATCCTAATCTTAAAAATTCAGAAACATCACAAAAAGGTTCAATCCTCATCTCAAAAATTCAGAAACATCATAAAAAGGTTTAATCCTCATCTCAAAAATTCAGAAATATCACAAAAAGGTTCAATCCTCATCTCAAAAATTAAGAAACATCATTAAAAAGGTTCAATCCTCATTGCAAAAATTCAGAAGCATCATAAAAAGGTCCAATTCTCATCTCACAAATTTAGAAACATCATAAAAAGGTTTAATCCTCATCTCAAAAATTCAGAGACATCACAAAAAGGTTCAATCCTAATCTAAAAAATTCAGAAACATAACAAAAAGGTTCAATCCTCATCTCAAAAATTCTAAAACATCACAAAAAGGTTCAATCCTCATCTCAAAAATTCAGAAACATCACAAAAGGGTTCAATTCTCATCTCAAAAATTCAGAAATATCACAAAAAGGTTCAATCCTAATCTCAAAAATTCAGAAAAATCACAAAAAGGTTCAATCCTCATCTCAAAAATTCTAAAACATCACAAAAAGGTTCAATCCTCATCTCAAAAATTCAGAAACATCACAAAAGGGTTCAATTCTCATCTCAAAAATTCAGAAATATCACAAAAGGTTTAATCCTATCTCAAAAATTCAGAAACATCACAAAAAGATCCAATCTTCATCTCAAAAATTCAGAAACATCACAAAAAGTTTTAATCCTCATCTCAAAAATTCAGAAACATCACAAAAAGTTTTAATCCTCATCTCAAAAATTCAGAAACATCACAAAAAGTTTTAATCCTCATCTCAAAAATTCAGAAACATCACAAAATGTTCAATCCTCATCTCAAAAATTCAGAAATATCACAAAAGGGTTGAATAGATATGATAAATAAAATCAAAAAACCCGAACACTAAATTCTCCCTCTGATAAGCATGGTCCAATCGGCTGACAAAAATATGAGAAAAGTGATTGTTACAACCGCTAGAAAGCCAAAGCTTCTAATTCCTACACTCTTTCTTTCTCTGCCTTCTTTTTAATTCACTTATCACTTCCGAAAGTAAGTAAGTTTCACAGGAAGTGTTAATTCAAAGAATTTTTAACCAATAAAAATTTTTTTGTGGCATTTAAAGCCTTTTCAAGTTATTTAATGGTGAGTCTTGTTATTTTGGTAAAAGATTTTATGCTTCAAGTTCTTTATATCTTCAAATATTTGTTCATGATGTTTGGTTCGGCTGTTTTGTAGAGGAAAATTGTTTTTTTTGGAGCATTGCAGAACATGATTGAGTTTGCAAAAGGAATTTATTAACTACTAGTGGAACCTGTGAAAATTTCACACGGGACTCATTCATATCTAGTATATTGATGTTGGCATTCTGTAGATGTTCAGCGTGAATAGAGACGCTCTGGATATTATTGTAGCCCTTTTGTTAAAACTGCGAAAGTATTTATCTAAGCTAGCAGGGACGCCCCATCATAGCCCGGTCTTAAAATACGCTTAAATATGATATTTTAATTCTTGCAGATTTCGTATATATTATTATAGAGTTAATGTTCTATCGATTTTTATATATTATAAAGTTGCGATTTCAAAAATAAAAAAAAAATTATCCATGACTTGGGTGCATTAGGTTGAATCAAAACCGAAATAAAAACTTCTGCAGTACAGTTAGGCGAGCAGCATCTTGGAAGAGAGTTCCAAAGTCTAGCAGTTCTGGAAAAGAAAATATTGGAGTAGAAGGCTTTCTTACACCTAGGGATCTCTACTGTTTAGGGGTGGGATTTAGCTGCTTGTTTTGTGTGTCAGAGGTATTTACGTCAAGGAGGGTTCAAGTACTTGTTGTTCATCGGAACATTCACCATTAAAATACTTGTACAACATACAAAGGGATGCAACATTTCGTCGGTGGGACAGAGGTTGAAGCTCAAATGTCAGTTCAGGACCTATCAGGTTGGAGACTCTTTTTTGAACTCTGTCCAGGAGCGAGAGACTAGTAGCAGATGCACCAACCCAAATGTGACAACAGTACTCCATACATGGGCGAATGGTGGCCTTATAGAGGTACAGGATACTTTCAGGCATAAGTAGCTTTCTAGCATGGTAGAGAGAGCCCGCCTTCTTTGCAGCAGCCTTGGCAACGATCTCAATGTATCTATTCCAGTTCATGTTCCCTGTAAACGTTAGGCCGAGGAGTTTAAAGGAAGTACTTTTGAGTAATGTGTTCTTGGCCAGTGCTATTCGTGGTAGTGAAGGTTTCTTGTAATTATTGAAGGAAACAAGCTTAGTCTTGGCAGCATTGAATGTGACCATCCATTTTTGTCCCCATTCAACTACAGATTGGAGGTATTCCTCTAGTGTTTCAGCCATTTCCGTAGATATGTGGTTATTTGTTTTCTCCTTGTGCCTTTTATAGAGCATGGTGTCATCAGCAAATATACCCATCTCGGAGACAATTTTATCAGGGATTTTTGTATAGCCAGGGGTTTCATATTAAGAAATAGGATGGGGACATTCATATTGATGAGGGGAAGATACATTTATACAGTCTGGAGTGTTTCATCTTAACGAGGAGAGAGGGTGATCCGTTCTTTTAACACAGGAGGGGAGAGTCGTTGCTTATGATGGAGAAAGGGGACACATTACTTAGGATGGCGTTATACAAAGTTCATTAATAATTACACATTACCTTTTGATGTTGAATGATGACACGACACATTTTTACAAAAACATGATAATTTCTTTATTGTATCGAACGGTCGAATGATGATGACGTCAAGAAATTCAAAGTCGTTCTACATGATTAAACGTTCTCCCTTCACTTTTTTTTTCACTAATATTAACAATTAGTATAGATATTACCCCAAAAATGAGCCATAGGAAAGCCTATAAAAAATATCTTAGTGACCCCTGAAGATTGAACCTTCTTCATCATCTACAGATACACCCTCAAACTCACAGTTCGAATTCTTGTAATGTGGAGCCAACTCTCTTTTCCTTAGTAGAGTAAAAGAAGCACGTTTTCAGCACCCGAAGAAGGTCGCAGGTTGCAGCGACCAAAACGTTGTGCTAATAACACCCAAAATGAGAATAATAGCCTGATTAATCAGCATAACACGAGTATAGTTTCAGTTTCAAACGGACATATACAAAATTTTTATTGAGAATTGCTAAATGTGGCATAATCTTATTGACACACCGAAACTCATCACCAAAATTAAGCAACATTGAGCCTGGCCAGTATCAGATGGGTGACCATTTGAAATACTAGGTGCTGTATGTATTCAGGTAAGCAGCTATGTCTAATACCTTAGAGAGATGAATGCCACTGCTTTGCACAGTTCGATTACCCATGGGCAAGGGATAGCACCTGTTAACCTCCCTTTGATATTCTGGAGGGTTGCCATACAATAGGTGTACAACGTGGTTTTTCAGAGACAGGAAAGTGGAACTCTGTTGGAAAAACAAACTGGAAAGAACGGTTATGTACGGCAATCTTCTATTGATGTTGTCACCAAATTAAAAAACCAAAAAAAAAAAACACCTGCTTTGAATTGGTCATGAACCAGCATGGAAGTAGTAAGGTTAAAAACACTGTCATAAGAATGCTCATGTTGTTGCACAACATGGTCTAACTGTAGATAGCAAAAGATAATATTAAAAAAAACATAGATGGAGAAAGGAAAATTATTTACAACTAGCCTAGGTGACCGGCGTTGCCCGGGTATTTGTAATTGTGTGTTGAGCAAAAAAAATTTAAAAATTTTTTAAAAAGTGGTAGCAGGCAGGCAGGCTCGAACCCGTACCGCAAAGGAGGAAAAGAATGTGCAAAAAAAAAAATAAAAAAACGTGACGTCTTTGCTGTTGCACCCATCGCCAAACCAGAAGTGGCGAAGATTTAAATTAAGGCTAGTTAATCGAAAAGAGGCGATGACTTTTGACAATATCAGCGGAAAAAGCGATCCCTCCCTGTAGAAAAGTGGCCAGTTGAGAGTGAAGGAATTAATGTTTTTAATGTTTTTAGCCAATTTTTCAATATTTGTCGTCCGATGGGTCGAGCTTCAAAACGATATCGATCTCGTGAAAATTTGTCATCTTTCTCGAAAGTTTTAGGCAGGCACACATACATACATACATACATACATACATACATGCAAACAGACAGGTGAGCTTTATATCATAGATGGTTGTTGCTAGATGAGATTTTGCTGTAAATGTTTTGTAGGGGAAAACAAGAGATTGGAGCTAGTCGAGCACCTACCATGACAATAACGACGGAAGACTAGCAACATTCGTTTTTTTATTTTTTTTAATTTTTTATTTTGTGTGTGTGTGTGTGTGTGTGTGCGCGCGCGCGTGCGTGCGTGCGTGTGTGTGTGTGTGTGTGTGTGTGTGTGTGTGTGTGTGTGTGTGTGTGTGTGTGTGTGTGTGTGGAGAAAGCTGTAGAGAAGAGAAAATGATTCTCCTCCCGCGCACTAAAACTTACAAAGAAGTTTTCTTTCAGAGGACACAGGAATTACGCTATAATAAAACACTCTACCATAACGCAGTCGTGAACTTGAAATAAATTAGCTCTGTAGATAATATTTGAAAGAATACGGTTGTATAAACACATCAAATACAAATAAATCTCACGTACAGAACGGAATGAATGCAACCGGAACACCGAAATTACAAGCACAACTTCATAAACCATTTTTTTTCTATGTACATAGCGAAACATAAAAACTGTGACAAAAGAAATAATTTGACAAATCTATAATATAAAGGCCACTTGTTTGTGTATATGCGTGTGTATGTGCAGCTGAAAGTAAAAAATTACCAAACAAATACCCTCAAAGTAAGCATATTCTTTATTAGTCTTACCCTGGTTTTAATAGCACTAAAGTTAAATACAAGCTGAGCATGCAGGGTCCCCTCCAATAGTGAAAAATTTACTTTCACCATGACTAACGTTTGTATAAAATTTCAAAAAACATAATGCTGGGTTATTGAGAAAAGTGCAAACGGGCGAACGTTTTGGAATAATTTTACCCTGTAATGGCCCCTAGGGGGGGCAGCCAAAGTTATCCTGGAAAATCCCTTCTGACAAAAATTTACTTTCATCATGACATATGTTTGTGCTAAAGTTAAAAACATCCAATTTATTTATTACTAGCATTTCAGTCCGGCGTTGTCCGGGTGTTTCGATGTGTATGTTGAGCAAAAAAAAAAAAAAAAAAAAAAAGTGGTAGTAGGAAGGCGGGCTCGAACCCGTACCGTGAAAAAGGAAAAGAACGGGAAAATCCTGACGTCTTTGCTGTTATGACCACCACCAAACCGGAAGTGACTTATGTTTAAATTAAGGCTAGATAATCGAAAGGAGAAGATGACTTTCAAAAATATCGGCGAAAATGCGACCCCCCCCCTGTAGAAAAGTGCCCAGTTGAAGGTGAAAATATTAATGTTTTTAGCCAATTTTTTGATATTTGTTATCTGAAAGGCCGAACTTGTGTCAGATTTCAAATTTTACTATCCTGGAATACGGACCGTGCTGAAATAAAATGTTATTATTTAGAAAGCCATTCTTAATATTGGGAAGGGAGGGTATTTTTTTTTTTTTTACTCTTCTGTACTTTCACCTAATAATTAAATAATTCTCAATAGGAGGAGGAGGGATAACGTTTTTATTTCAGCACGGTCCGTATTCCATAAAAGAAAAATATTATCCCCCCTCCTCTCCATATTAAGAATTATTAAATTGTTAGGTGAAAGTATAGAATAGTAGAAAAAAAAACTCCCAATATAAGAACAGCTTTTGAAATAATGTTTTTATTTCAGCACCGTCCATATTCCATAATAGTAAAATAACCCTCTTTTTCACCCTACTTCCTATTTCTCATAGGAGGGGCGTAGTGTGTCTATTTCTACTTTACCGTCATTTTCATGGTTGGTGCTAACGCAGGCTTCTATTCATCGCTCCCCTTGTAGAAGATACACAACAGACGTTCGTTTGACTGCAACAACTGTCAACAATTTTCTTGTGCCTAAAACTAAATGTAAACTCCATAAGCAAACTTTATTTGCTAGAACTGCGGGGGTGCTTACCAGCTGGGGAAAGAGATGGGTTGTTAATTTTAATGCATCTAAAACCAAGCTTCTATCTTGACATGATCAATGCTCTGATCCCCATCTGTCATCAACTGAAATAAATGGCTCTCATCTCGGGAGGCTCCATGTTTTTACAGGCTTCTGAGTCTGACCTTTACTCATGGCCGTTTTCAAGTCTAATGTGAACAAATTCTTGTTAAGATGTGATCTTCCATAAACACTTCTAAAGTTCCACCCATTATCGATAATCACAATGTTGTCTCATTAACCCTTATCCTCGAGTGGCCGTTAGGCCTTGATAAACAATGACCTATCCTCTTCTAGTAAAAAAAAAATCGCATATGAAGGAAAGGTGAATGAATTACATTACTATTTTTTGTTTTTAATATAATCAATAAAGAGATGGGTTAGTCGTCGGTGAAAAGAAGTGGAAGGACGGATGTAGTAAAACTGGGAACTGGAAAACGAGAGAAAGAGGCAGAAAGATACAAGTTTTAATGTAAATAATTTTTAATCTGTTCTATTTTGTAGTTTTTTTTTATAGTCCCGAGCAACGCTTGGTAGCTCTAATAACTGCAATATCAATGCAGGTCTATAAGCAAAGTAAATCGAATATCTTATTAATGTATTTCGATTTAAAATGATGTTTTAACAACAAATGAATTATTTGGATTCATCAGACTACTGTTCTCATCTTGAATATGTTAAATGTTGAGTAATCATCTTGAACGAAGATGGCGGTAGTCAATCAAATCGGCGTAGAATCAATGCAGTCACGATCTCCAGTGTTGAGTAATTCTTTAGAATAAAAATGGCGACATTAGATCGGCGAAGAATCAATGCGGTCACGATCAGTAGTGGTTCAGTCATTCAAGATGGAGGCTGACTTGAATGCAAAATTCAATAGTTTTATAATGAGGTCGGAGGCTTCTCATTGGTGGATTGTCCTAACCGTAGTTATAAATAAGATCGTTCATATCGTTGGGGTCATACCCTCATTAGTAGTCAGAAATATTTACACCCCCACCTGTTTTTATATAATGAAAAAGTCCTTTAGGACTCAATTTGGTTCGATAGTGTAAAAACAAAAAAGAAATATTTTTTTTTCTTCTTTTCGCTGGGTAGCTCTAGTAACTGCAATATCAATGCAGGCCTTTAACCAAAGTAAATCAAATATCTTATCAATGTATTTCAATTTAAAATAATGTTTTTTAAAAACAAATAAAAAAAGAATTGGATTCATCAGACTACTGCTCTCGTCTTGAATGTAATTTTTTTTTCATTTTTTTTTTTTTTTTTTTACAAAGGACTCACCACTTATCAAGGCCTGGAGGCCACTCAATGATAAGCATCGAGTGTACGATAGTCAATGGGACAGTATCATAGTAATCGTTAGTACTGTAAATTTGGTAAATTGGACTACTTAAGGGGAACGGTTCATCAAGTACTTGTTCACATTGGATTTGAAGACGACCATATTGTAGTCAGTTGGAAAGCAGGGAAATTGTAGAGATTTTGACAGGCATGCAATTCTAAGAAAGAAGCTTCGTTCATGGAATCTATGTTTAGGTTTAGGCACAGATAAAGAGTGGGGAAAATTCTTGATAGTGGTTTCAACTAGACGAGTGTTTTTCATGAAAGTTCGGCGGGGGGATAGATTGGAGCTCAGACGAGCACTTGCCATGAAAATAACGATAAAGCAGAGATAGGCTCGCAACATCTCTTCTGTGGGAAAGATGTTGCAGGGAAAAGAAAAGAGCATCGACTACGAAGTCTATTTTGAACTCTGTCAAGGCCGGATAAGATATTTCTAGCAGCTCCTGCCCAGATGTGCCGACAGCACTCCATCCTTTTTTACTCTTCTGTACTTTCACCTAATAATTAAAAAATTCTCAATAGGAGGAGGAGGGATAACGTTTTTATTTCAGCACGGTCCGTATTCCATAAAAGAAAAATATTATCCCCCCCCTCTCCATATTAAGAATTATTAAATTGTTAGGTGAAAGTATAGAATAGTAGAACCCCCCCCAATATAAGAACAGCTTTCGAAATAATGTTTTCATTTCAGTACAGTCCATATTCTATAATAGTAAAATAACCCTCTTTTTCACCCTACTTCTTATTTCTCCTAGGAGGGGCGTAGCGTGTCTATTTCTACTTTACCGTCATTTTCATGGTAGGTGCTAACATGAGCTTCTATTCATCGTCCCCCTTGTAGAAGATACTCAACAGACGCCCGTTTGACTGCAACAACTGTCAACAATTTTCTTGTGCCTAAAACTAAATGTAATTTCTATGAGCAAACTTTATTTGCTAGAACTGCGACAGCACTCCATCCTTGGACGTACAGGTAGATTTTTACTGGAGCGGTAGAACGATTCCACCATTTTTCCAGCGACCTCCGTAACAAATTTGATGTTTGTGTTCCATTTCAGATCAGACTCAGAAGTCTGTAAAAATATGGAGCCTCCCCGAGACAAGAGCCATTTATTTCAATTGATGCCAGATGGAGACCAGAGCATTGATTATGTAAAGATAGAAGTTTGGTTTTAGATGCATTCAAATTAACAATCTATCTCTTCCGCCATAGCACCACATACTCAGAGAAAAGAGAATCAGAGAGAACTTAGTCATTTATGGCCTTTAAAATGTTGCAATAGATGGTAGTTTCATCAGCATAAATGTCTACAAATGATCTTAGAATGTAATTTGGGAGATCATTGATGTAGATCAAGAAGAAAGTTGGGCCCAGGATGGTCTCCCTGACGGACTCGAGCATTAATACTGTGAGCTTCTGATTTCTGCCCATCAACCACTACTCTTATGAGCCTATCAGTGAGAAATTATTTAATAATTGAAATGACATTTCCAGCTATACCGTAGCTGAAGATCTTGTGGAGTAGACCTTTATACCATAATCTATGAAAAGCCGTTGATATGTCAAGAGCAATTGCCCTAGAAACAAAGCCTCCAACAAGAGATTCACTAATCCTATGAGATATAACCGTTAACACATCTGCTGTAGGTCTAGCAGAACGAAAACCATATTGCATGTCACCGAGAAGGTTATTTTTGCTTAGGTGGTTGACTACTTCTCTATTGAACACAGGAATCTTTCTGCCGAACTAGGGAATTTGGACGGAATTTCGAACGGAGCCGAATGGTTACGTCTTTATTTACTTGAAGGTTCAATTCTCAGTCTAGACGACCAAAAAATAAAATTGTGAATTAATTAGAACTTCCACCCCGTCATGGCTGATGAAACAAGAGCATGCTACCCCCGCCAAATAAATAAAGGGTTCTGTTTAAAATTCCGTCCAAATTCCCAAGTTCGACAGAAACATTCCTGAGTTCAAGAAGATACATATAAAAAAGGTCGAAGGCTACATCGATCGAAACGTTGTAAAAAATCACACTCAAGATGAGAACATTAGTTCGATGAATCCAAATAATACGAATAACCAATCATCATCTATTCAGTTATTCCTTAGCCCCCCCCTTCTCACCCCCCTTCAGTGTTGATGTTCCTAAATGCCAGAAAGCTTTCTATTCTAATAGTTTCTTGCCTCGAACAGCGAGACGTTGGAATTCCCTTCCTGCTGCCTGCTTCCCTGGCTGTACTGATATGCAGAAGTTTAAATGTAACATAAACAAATATCTTGTTAATCTTTCCTAGACATGGCCCCAAATAGTAGCCCCTTACGTGCAACTGGCGATATGCTTTGTAAGGCGTGAACACGAGTCAAATAAAAAAAAAATCTCAAGATTTCAGAAACGTCAAATAAAAACGACGTACAAATTTCTGTTAACAAAATTGTCGAGGGAGGGGTGGGGGCAAACTCCAATCTGTGACATTCATAAGAATTCATGGTGAATGTTTCTCTGTGTGTCTGCCAGTTTCACAACTCGGAATATGTTCCGTGTATTTATCGCGTAGACCTTAACCTTTCCGTTGAAATTTCTCTCCGTTCATACTCCTTTCAAACGATATATTCTTCAGTCAGTTAATAGATGGACATTTATAGCAAAACTTGATTGACAGATAACATATCAAGAAGCTGGAGTGGGGCGATAAGGTAGGATTTTTTTTTTTAATAAAAAAAAAAGTAAAAGTCAACAGTCAGCAGGAAATGACATTTCAAACAGCTTACCCCTTATTCAAAAAAATCGACGCATGTATGAACAATATACTACTACAACAACAACAACTACTACTACTACTACTACTACATCATCATCATCTTCATCACGTTTTGCATGCTATCAAGTATCATAATCTGTATTACAGAACCAATTACCTATAAGTTTCTCAGGAGCTCCCGTTTCCTGCAACGCATTAGGCAATTATTATGCTTGTCATTATAACGCCAACCACAAAAAGTTCCAACTTTTTTGTTGTGATTTTAAGTCAGGTTGGGCCTATTCTACATCTAAAAGTGTCTGCCTACAATGCCTCCCCACGGGACAGAGTTAGACACTAGGGTCGTTTTTAACACGGAGAAAAGGTACAAAAAAAATTGTCTCAGTCGTGAAGGATTGTTCCTCCACTGAAAGAGAACAAGAAATGGAAGTGCAGCATCTGAAGAACATATACTACACCTTGATCTTGGCCAAACTAAAAGTAGAACAAGATTTTCGAATGGGAAAGTTTGAAATTTCGACTAACAAATCATTTTCCATGTCGTTCTAAAACACTCCCTCGGCCTGTTTTCATGATAAACCACTAAATCTTGCGTTTTTATCCATGATTTCAGGGTCAATCTTGTTAATCTTTTCTATGCATGGTCCCAAATAGTAGCCGCTTACGTCCAAGTAGTGATATGCCTCGTTATTTTTTATTCATTTATTTATTTATTTATTTTGTGAGTAAAACAAAAGTATTAAAATTTAAACAAGATTATCAAACTGATAAGTAATCTCTGATTTATTGCTGTTGTCGTCATTATAAATGTGTGACATGATGCGGACCGAGCGATGCCGAGTGACCTTGCTAGTCGACACGAAGTCAGAGAAATTCGCACGGCTGAATTCTAATGATGATGATGAGGATGGTTTGATGTTGTTTAAACAGAAATGTCTATGGGATTTTGTCAGAGAGAGAAAAAAAAAACAAATAATTGCTCTTATCTTATTGTTGGAAATCCGTTAACAACGAAAAGGTTGTTTTGGGCCCTCTGTTGAGCGATATGAAGAAATCCGGATTCTTAAACTGACAGCTTGGGGTGGGAATCGGGGGTGAGGGGTCGCCGCCAGGCATTGTCGACCTGGGAGTGACTAATAGCTCCTAATAAGGAACACCTCAGTGCAATGAGGGTTAAAAATGGGGATAGATAAAGCCGAAAGGAGGAGTAGAAATCAGGGAAACAGAGAGAGGGAGAGGAAAGGAAGAAAGAATAACTCCAAAAAGGTGGACGGAAGAATTACTGATTTGATAAAAACAAAACACTTGGCTAATTGGTGTCTGTTTTCGCTGATCCCTTCCCGTGGACTGACGGTAGATGAAGAACAGAGAGTTTGGTAAAGGAAACAAAACTGCCAGCCCCCTAAGTTGCATGACTAGGACGTGTGTAACTATTATATTGTAAAGTCAAAGACAATAATCAATTCTGTGTTAACCAATTAAGTTTTGACTTTCTTTTCTTTGATTGGAACGCCGTTGTGAATGTAATATATTTCTCCGCTAGCCCAGATGACGGTTGGATCTGATTTGAAGCAGAAACGGAAGGAGACCGACGACGACCCGAAGACGAATTCGACCACTAGACAAAACCACGGGTGGCGCCACAGGTATCGGCTACAGGTGCATTTCAATCACGAGCCTATGCACCTGAACTGAGCTGCACGGAGGTGTTACAGATGGATCAGTGCACAAACTGACACAAAATATTTTAACAAGATTTTATTTTTTTTGTTTTATGTCAGGTTGGGTCCACTCTGAATCGCTATAATATTTTCTTCTTTTGAACATCTAGACTTTGGAATTCCCTTCCTGCTACCTGCTTTCCTGATTGTACTGATATGCAGAAGTTTAAATGTAACGTAAACCAACATCTTGTTAATCTTTCCTGGGCATGGTCCCAATTAGTAACCGCTTATGTCCAAGTAGCGATATACCTTGTTATTTTTTTTTCTGAGTAAAAATAATACTAGAAGTTGAACAAGATTTGACTGTGAGGAAGTATCAAATTAGTTGAACAAGGTTTGACTATGAGAAAGTATCAAATTAGTTGAACATTTTCTACTTACAAGTCATTTTCTATTACATTCTAAAACAGTAACTCGATCAGTTGTCTATGATAAACCAATAAATCTTGCATGTTTTATCCATGTTTTCAGTGTCCATCTTTCACACGATATGGTTGTTAGTGATTTTAAACGTAATGGAAAATGACTTGTAAGTCTAAAATGTTAAACTTGAAATTTGAAACTTTCCTATATTCAAATATTTATTTAACTTTTAGTATGATATACAGTAGACCCAATTTGACATAAAACCACACAAAAAACGTGTCATTTTTTGTGGTTGGGGTACTTTGGCGTTATATTAACGAGCATATTAGAAAATTCTAAAACTGAACTCTCGTAACTATTTCAATTTCATAAAAAAGCAATTACTTCTCTATACCTTTTCCAGTTCAAAATGGGAATAGTTTAGTTCAAAATGGAAATAGTTCAGTTCAAAATGGAAATAGTTCAGTTCAAAATGGGAATAGCTCAGTTAAAATAGGAATAGTTCAGTTCAAAATGGTAATAGTTCAGTTCAAAATGGGAATAGTTCAGTACAAAATGGTAATAGTTCAGTTCAAAATGGGAATAGTTTAGTTCAAAATGGGAATAGTTTAGTTCAAAATGGAAATAGTTCAGTGCAAAATGGGAATAGTTCAGTTCAAAATGGGAATAGTTCAGTTCAAAATAGGAAAAGTTCAGTTCGAAATGGAAATAGTTCAGTTCAAAATGGGAATAGTTTAGTTAAAAATGGAAATAGTTCAGTTCGAAATGGAAATAGTTCAGTTCAAAATGGGAATGGCTTAGATCAAAATGGGAATAGTTTAGTTCAAAATGGGAATAGTTCAGTACAAAATGGTAATAGTTCAGTTAAAAATGGGAATAGTTTAGTGCAAAATGGGAATAGTTTAGTTCAAAATGGAAATAGTTCAGTGCAAAATGGGAATAGTTCAGTGCAAAATGGGAATAGTTCAGTTCAAAATGGGAATAGTTAAGTTCAAAATGGGAATAGTTCAGTTCGAAATGGAAATAGTTCAGTTCGAAATGGAAATAGTTCAGTTCAAAATGGGAATAGTTTAGTGCAAAATGGAAATAGTTCAGTTCAAAATGGGAATGGTTTAGTTCAAAATGGAAATAGTTCAGTGCAAAATGGGAATAGTTCAGTTCAAAATGGGAATAGTTCAGTTCAAAATGGGAATAGTTCAGTTCAAAATGGGAATAGTTCAGTTCAAAATGGAAATAGTTCAGTTCAAAATGGGAATGGTTTAGTTCAAAATGGGAATAGTTCAGTGCAAAATGGGAATAGTTCAGGTCAAAATGGGAATAGTTCAGTTCAAAATGGGAATAGTTCAGTTCAAAATGGAAATAGTTCAGTTCAAAATAGGAATAGTTCAGTTCAAAATGGGAATAGTTTAGTTCAAAATGGGAATAGTTCAGTGCAAAATGGGAATAATTTAGTTCAAAATGGAAATAGTTCAGTTCAAAATGGAAATAGTTCAGTGCAAAATGGGAATAGTTCAGTTCAAAATGGGAATAGTTCAGTGCAAAATGGGAATAGTTTAGTTCAAAATGGAAATAGTTCAGTGCAAAATGGGAATAGTTCAGTTCGAAATGGAAATAGTTCAGTTCAAAATGGGAATTGTTCAGTTCAAAATGGAAATAGTTCAGTTCAAAATGGGAATAGTTCAGTTCGAAATGGAAATAGTTCAGTTCAAAATGGGAATAGTTTAGTTCAAAATAGGAATAGTTCAGTTCGAAATGGAAATAGTTCAGTTAAAAATGGGAATAGTTTAGTTCAAAATGGAAATAGTTTAGTTCAAAATGAAAATAGTTCAGTGCAAAATGGAAATAGTTCAGTTCAAAATGGGAATAGTATAGTTCGAAATGGAAATAGTTCAGTGCAAAATGGGAATAGTTCAGTTCAAATTGGGAATAGTTTAGTTCAAAATAGGAATAGTTCAGTTCAAAATGGAAATAGTTTAGTTCCAAATGGGAATAGTTCAGTTCCAAATGGGAATAGTTCAGTTCCAAATGGGAATAGTTCAGTGCAAAATGGAAATACTTCAGTTCAAAATGAAAATAGTTCAGTTCAAAATGGGAATAGTTCATTTCAAAATGGAAAAATTATTATAAGTATAAATATAAAAAAATATTTTATAAATTATTTTAGCAATAAAATTGTTAACATTTTATAATATAAAAAAAAAACATTCTTCAAGTCAAGATTACCCTAACCCCTTTCCCCAGCCACTTCTACAAAAAATGTGTAATAATTTTGATATGGATCCCAGGTTATACGAACTGCATTTGCTTTTAAAACCTGGCCCCTTCGCTACTACTAAGACTTAATAGTTAAGACAAAATAATTTTAAAACCTGACCCCTTCGCTACTACTTTAGATTTAACAGTTAAGACAAAATAATTTTCTCGTGGTTGCAGGCAGACCAATAGGTGGCTTTAGTTTAAATATAGTGGCTTTATAGTTTAAATATTGTGGCTTTAGTTTAAATATAGTCTGTCTCGTTTAAAGCAATTAAAATAATGATAATGCAATTGCAACGGCACATTCAGAAGTGTACCAGGGTTAGTTATTTAGTTTAAGTTGATTTTTTTTTAGAGGGTAAATAGCTATCTTTGTAAATAATTAGCCAATCTGTCAAGTGTTATAGAGGATACATCCTTTTTGAACATGGAGCGCATGATATAAACATATGAAAACTATCCCAGTGCAAAGGATATCTGAGGACTTGGAACTTTTAGTTTTAATTTTACTTGAGACAACCGAACGATAGAAAGATCCCAGTACAGATGTAATGGACGATGAGTAAAGTTCAGGGCAGGTAATTAGAAAAAGATCGAGAAGGCTTGCAAATTGGTCATCAGAGTAGGGAACGGGTTAGGGTTCGATCATAGTAGAGGAAATCATGACAGAACTTCCCTTAATAATCTGCCTTATTTGAGTGGACCAGCCATTCAATGTTGTGAACGTTGAAATTTACACACGTGAATGTTGCAAAGACAAAACACGCAATTGTGCATTATCTATAATATAAAGCTGAACGTCTGTGTGTGTGTCTGGTCACGAATAGGCTCCTATATGGTTGACTATTATAAAAGAACTGATTACATATAATGATAGAAGATGTATCGAGACACAGGAATGGGTATGTTTGATCTGACATAATGATGATTCATTAGAATTGTAGGATCTGCGTACGCGCCTGGTCCACAAAGTATGGAAATAAAAAATTTAAAAATTAACAAAAGAAAGCGTTTACAAGTGTTTTTGATATAGATAGATCATACTCTAACACTTTATCCTAATCCTAAACCTACTAAACCATATCTAACCATACATTCCTAAACCTACTAAACCATGTCTAACCATACATTGCTAAACTTACAAAACTATATCTAACCATACATTAACTCGTCTCTCTCGATCCAATACTGTAGCAAATTTAGTTGCTTCCACTGCATGAATTTTTACCTATACCCTCTCCCAGTAAAAATGAAAATGGAAAGCATAATAATGCCCTTTTTTAACCACGCTTGAGTAGTGAAAATTTTCTGTAGAAGCTAACCTAAATACCCGATTTTTCCAGGAGATATTAACCTAAATAACCAATAAATATTAACTACCCATGCGGGGTCGCAGAAATACCTGGATTAGGACCCAGGCGCGGGGCGAACCCCCTCGGAGCTGATGGACCCGTAGGTCTTCCCAGGCCATCCGTCTAGGAGAAGGAAAACTCTGAAACTAAACCTAGGGGAGGGAGGCCTCTTCAGTCCTGGACGACAACCTTCCTAGAGCTGGTGACTCAAACAAATCACTGGTTGGCAAACCTAAACTGCTTAAGGAGGAGATACTCTGTCTATCGCCCGGCTTTCATACTCCTTCTTTGCCTATTGGCCAGGCGTAGAGGTACTATTACAGGGACTCGTCTGAATCACCCAGTGGTTGACCTTGTTTCCTGACTAGGGCAATGAACGCTGCTTTTCCCCACTCCCGCCACATCCAATCCCCCTAAACTGGACACAGTGGGGTGCTTCAGTGCCATATATGTCGGTGCAGTTGGACTGGGCTGGCTTTGCCTAATGGATTGAGGGTACCGGATTGACAGTTCCTGGCTGCTGTTTCCGACTGATAGTACAGGAGCCCTAACTCTTTGGTAGTGCTTAGAGCGGCTGCTCCATCAACAGTTGTAAAATATCGGGATGTTTGTAGTGCCATGTCGCGCATGGAAAGGGACCCTGCACTCATCCCCGGTGGGCTTTCCTGAGGCCACAATCCTGTGGGTGAGGACAGCTGATGGTCTACTTGTATTGCATGTCTGGTATTCTGCACAACTACTTGTCCAGCACCCCCTCACTCATCCACCCTAACTGAAACTTTTAAATAAAATAAAATGAAATGACAGCTCAAGCAAAAGTTACGTTTAAACCAGGACCAAACTCAAAGAAAACCAACCTGCCTCCTCCCTTGAGGCTTGCATTTACTAATATCCGCAGCTTAGAACTAACCTAGATGATGTTGAGTCATTTCTCCTTGTAAACACCCCGGATATCTTAGCATTAAGTGAAACTAACCTTCACTCCTCTATTCCCTCTAACCACTTTAACATGCCTGGTTATCTCCCACTCTACCGTAAGGACTCGGACAGACATATGCATGGACTTGGAGTCTATATTCGAAACACCCTCCCCCTAACTAGAGAAATAAAACTAGAATCAGAGGGCCAGGCCTTTATGATCTTCAGACTAAATATGCAACACAATATTAGCTACTTGTATTTTCTCTACCGCTCTCCCTCAAACCAAGACTGTACCCTAATAAACAAAGTCTCAGACAGCATAGATATAGCACTCTCCCTCGATACTAGCGCACAAATACATGTATTTGGTGACTTCAATGTCCACCACAGTAACTGGCTAGGATTCTCTAATCACACAGACATAGATGGTAGCGCAACTCATAGCTTCTCTATATCTCATTCCCTATCTCAGTTGGTTACATTTCCGACACGTTTCGCAGACCAGCACGATCAACATGTCTCAATTTTAGATCTCTTTCTGACAACGGTTCCCAATGACTGTACAACAAATGCCCACAGCCCACTCGGGAATGCTGATCACGCTGTGATAATGGTAGAAATCAGCTTAAATTCTCGCCCTAAAACTGAAGACCCACTTCTCAAAACAACGAGGTATTACAAAAAGGCTGATTGGGAAGCCATCAGGGAGCTCATCAGAGATGCCCCATGGCAAAATATCTTTACTCTTCCAGCGGAACAGTGTGCAAATGAGACAACTGAATGGTTCAAAACTGCTATTGAAGCACATGTTCCCGCATGGAAATTCTATAGCAAGCCCCACTCTCCCCAATGGTTTACTTCTGCTTGTGCAGCTGCCATATGTCAAAGGCAGCATGCGTTCCGCAGATTCAACCGACATAAGTCCAGCTCAAATAAACAGAAGTTTATAGAAGCTAGAAATGATTGTAAGAGAGTGATAGACACAGCTAAGACAGATTACTCTGAAACCACTAGAAAGCACATCGAAGCACAGAAATTAGGAACCCGGGATTTTTGGAAAATCTACAACAGCGTAGTTAATAATGGACAGTCAATTATTCCCCCACTAACAAATAATCATGAGGTTGCTTGCACGGCAACTGACAAGGCTAATCTGCTTGCCAGTCGGTTTGCCTCAAACTCCACACTGAACTCGGTACACCACTCACTCCCTGATTTTCCTCTGCGAACCGACGCCACACTTGACGATTTGAAAATCACCCCTTCTCAGGTACATGCTATTATAAAAAACCTAGACACCTCAAAAGCATGTGGACAAGATCTCATCCCGGCTGTGCTATTAAAAAAATGCTCTGCCGAGGTTGCTCCAGTTCTGTCCAAACTTTACAATAAATGCCTTAACGAATCTTGTTTTCCCGACTGCTGGAAACCCGCCTCTGTGGTACCAGTCTTCAAGAATTCTGGTGAAAGAACTGACCCACTGAATTATCGCCCCATTAGCCTCCTCCTCCCGCTTTTCACCAAAATATTTGAGTCCTTAGTTAATCAAGCCATAGTCCAGCACCTAACAGCTGCTAAACTCCTGACTGACAAACAATATGGATTCAGGCAAGCCCGTTCAACAGCAGATATCTTAACTGTAGTTTCTGAACGTATATACCGTTCATTGGATAAAACAGGGGAGGGTAGAGCGGTGGCCCTTGATATATCTAAGGCTTTTGACAGGGTATGGCACGATGGTCTTCTAAGGAAAATTAGATCATATGGAATCACTGGAAGAATTCATAATGTAATTAAATCCTTCTTAAGTAATAGAAAAATCCAAGTTGTCCTCGACGGACATACATCCAAACAATATGACATAAATGCGGGAGTACCTCAGGGGTCTATGCTTGGACCTCTATTATTCCTGATATTCATAAACGACCTCCCTGATAATATTGTTTCGGAGATGGGTATATTTGCTGATGAATCCACTCTCTATAACAGATATGAGGGGAAAACAAATGAACACATATCCAAGGAAATGGCAGAAACACTAGAGGACGACCTCCAATCGATAGTGGAATGGGGACAAAAATGGTTGGTCACATTCAATGCTGCTAAGACTAAGCTTGTTTCCTTCAATAACTACAAGAAACCTTCTCTACCTCCAATAGCAATGGCCAAGAACACATTGCCTGAAAGTACTTCTTTTAAACTCCTCGGCCTAACGTTTAGAGGGAATATGAACTGGAATAGATACATTGATAGCATTGCCAAGGCTGCTGCAAGGAAAGTTGGCTCCCTCTCCATGCTAGAAAACTACTTACGCCTGCCAGTATCCTATACCTCTATAAGGCAACCATTCGCCCATGTATGGAGTACTGTTGTCACATCTGGGCGTGTGCATCTGCTGCTTGTCTCTCGCTCCTGGACAGGGTTCAAAAAAGAGTCGCCAACCTGATAGGTCCTGAACTGTCATCTAGGCTTCAACCTCTGTCCCATCGACGAGATGTTGCATCCCTCTGCCTGTTCTACAAATACTTTAATGGTGAATGCTCTGACGAACTGCAAACACTTGTACCTCCCCGACGTAACTACCCCCGACAAACCCGACAAGCTACTAAGTCTCATCCCTTTACAGTAGAGATCCCTAGGTGCAAGAAAGCCTTTTACTCCAATAGTTTCTTCCCCAGAACTGCGGGTCTTTGGAACTCCCTTCCGGGATTCTGCTTTCCCAACTGCAATG
>NC_136526.1:16805210-16825210 GCF_053919585.1 Euprymna scolopes | reverse complement strand
CATTAAAAACCCAGCAACATTGATAAATTTCCAAAATTTAGTATTTGGTGTTAAGTCTGTATTTCCCTCAGTCTTGAATTTTCACCACATCAGAGAAAGTAATGTAATTTATGAATTAAATTGCCAGTGTACTACTGGCTATGTTGGTCGAACTTCCTTACGCTTGCAGACACACATTAAGCAACAGATGCCATTTAAAATTCGAATGAGTAAGCCACGTGGATTTTGTCCTTTTTCCACCTTTGGAATCTGTCATTGGTCAATGTCGTCTTGAAAATGCAGCGTGTGTTAAAGGGTATAAAATGTAATCCTTTAAAGTTCTACACCGTTCTACATCATTTGAGGATTTATTTCATGGATTTATTAGACATTTTCGGGGATATATTTCAGCCCTCCCTCAACCGCTCATCATTTGTACATATATTTTATTTAATTGTACATATTCATATCTCCAGTCGAACAATTTTTCACCTCGTTATAATTTATACGCATATCCCCGTAACGTGTAGTATAATAAAGCAGAAACATTTCGTTATGTTTAACAGTGTTTGCTTAAATGAAAAATACTGCCTAAATACATAAACAATATAATTTTTTGTTTTATTTTACTTCAGTCGAAGTTCTCAGAAATCAAGGGCCCCACCATCTGGGGCTAACACTTGAAGTCTATATGATATACATGCACTTCTATAAATAATTGAATTCATTTAAAACGTATGGAAAAAAACAAAAAAACAAATAACATCTATGATATACATAGATATTCGAATGTTCTATTAAATTTCTTTATTTCTCAAACACTGTTGTAGTAAATAAATTAAGAACATACTTTTCCAATTAACCATTTTCATACGTTGTAGTATATCTTTCCTTTTGGTCTCTTGGTCTTACGGGATTCCAGGACTAGAATTTACCTAGTCTGGTGGAGTATCCAGCTTCGTGCTATTACTTGAGGTAACATCACTTGGAGAAGGTGCACCATTCTTCGTAAAAGCTAATGTGGGTTAGACATAGAAAGGAGATCTTACTTAGACTGCGAATACTATGTGATTTTGAATATTTGTTCAAGGTTTGCTTCTAGGGGAAAATATCCTTATTCCAGGTTGTTCTGACAAACCCCTGTACAAAGAGACCTTAGACACTCGAGGATAGTGTCTAATAGACATTCAAGTTCTCTCCAGTTGGCATTCAAGTTGTATGCATGTGTGCGTGTTTAAACAAACATTAAAAAGGACAGAAAGCCTCTGTTTTATTATACCTTTTTTAGTTTTTCAGTTTTTCTTCTTATCGTTTTTGTGTGGAAATAGAAAATGTCGATAAAAGTCCCATGTGTATTTCTTTCAAACGTTTTCGCCAGCATCGTCAGGAAATGTGTGGTATACTAGATGGAATGAGATGAACACTGAAAAAGTTTTTGTAGAGGCAGAGTTTTGTGCTAGAGACGGCATTATGCATGGTTAAGAGGTACGAAAAGGTCGTGGTTGTGTCGACCGCAGAAGAATGGAAAGTGAATATCTTTGCTTGCGTCGTTAATTCTAGGTCTCCATTTTAAGACACGTCAGCCCCCTCCTTGGTGAAGAGGAGAATGACCTGTTAAACTATCCGCTCTGCTCAATGTCCAAATTCCAACTCCAATTCTTCTTCTCAGTTAACTAGAATCACGTAGCATATACGTAGTTCCGTTAGCTGACCAGATACTTCCGGTAAACTTGTCTATGATCTAGCTTTGTTATATTTTGACAGTTTTTCTCAATATTTTACATATTCATTTCTTGCTATCTCTCCAGTTAGATAGATAGATAGATATAGATAGATACAGATAGTTAGATAGAGAGATACAGAAATAGATAAATAGATCGATAGATATATCGATAATACATATATAGATAAATCAATAAATCGACAGACAGATTAATAACTAACAAACACTTTCTTGTGTTTGACCTATTACATAACAGTTGTGTAACCGACATAACTACTGGTTTCTGGATTGTTGTAGAAGGTGCACTCTTCCAAGGGGCATTTAAACTTATAGAGGCTTTAGTTTTTTTTTCTAATTGTTTTAAGGTTGGGAAAGCATTGTTTTTATTTTTACTAATAGCATTTAATTTTAATTTCTTAATAGTAATCGATAAGTCTAATTATGTTAATGTTGTCAGAATGGAATACGTATCTATTTATATTTCTTATAGCCTTTTGTTGTAATAATTTCTCCCTTCACGCAAACCCCAGCACTCTCCAGTTTTCCTCAATACCGAAATATAGCAGCGTGTCAATATCATGCTGTCTCTGCAAAAACCTTCCAGCGTCTGCCTCATTCTACCGAGTATACCACACATTTACTGACGATGTCTGAATACTGCAAATACGTTCGAAAAGAAGTTCATATGGCATTTTATAAACATTTTTTATTTCCACACGAAAAAAATGTTTAGAAAAATGGAAAAATTAAAAAGTTATAATAAAAAAGAAGCTCTCTGTTCTCTTTAATAATGTTTGCTTAAAACAAAAAATTTCTCCCAAATATACGCAATATATATATATATATATATATATATATAGTAATTACTAACTAGTTCTACCTACGTATTGAGCACTTTTGAAGTAAATACTTCAAGTTTACGCATAAATCTATACTTTCGTATGTTAAATTTATGTGAGTAAATGAAGTAGTTATATATATATATAGAGAGAGAGAGAGAAAGAGAGAGAGAGAGAGATAGTATGTTTATCTCATCTATTATATAAAAGTCACTGTGCGTGTGCGAGTTCATTCCTCATAGGTTCCGAAACGGCTAGGTCTATCTATTGCAATTTTTACACAAAGCTAATTTATATGTCTGGCAGTGTTCTTAGATAAGTTTTTACGGAAATTCATCCGATAAGTATCGAAAATCGAAAATATCCGATTCTAAAAATAGTCCTTCTTATAGATAAAAAAAGAATAATTTTTACAGCGAAATATCTGACGTTAAACTGAAAAGTGGGATAATAAATATTATAAATTTCTTAAAAAAACAAACAAAAACAGAATTATTGACATCTAGAGATATAGCTGAGTGATAGAGCATTCAACTACAGATCGAAAGATCCTGTGTTCAGGCCTATTTTATTCTAATTTTTTTCTTATCAGTGTGTTCAATTTACAATAAAAAGAATCGGTACCATTCAAAATTGCTGCACATCGTTTGTTCATTTGCATATTTTAAAACTAAATATTAATCAGAAGTGACTTTTCCAGGGCATTCATCGTCAAGCCCAAATATCAGCTGACGTGATATTGCAAATGTTGTGTCTTCACAAATAATTAACAAGAACACGAAAGTAAAGGTATACAATAATATATTAGGAAGAAACGTTATATACATATTTACATGTCTTCAGATATACTTCAGTTGGAGATATTCCGACAGGTGGCGTGTTGCATGTCTTACTGGAGGCAGCATAAGCGTCTTGCTTATTTGACGGTCGTTGCCGGACTCCCCCGGTATTTGTGATTGATACCTTTATATATCTCACTCACCCGCCTATGTTAATTAGTAGGCGTCTCCACGACAGTAAACAAACATAAACGGAATTTGATGAACTACATTGTCATTATTATTATTCTTTCTTTTTTTTTTTTTTTGCCAATTAGTCAACCGAGCAAATTATTCCTCATAATATATAATATTCAATAGAGGATTAGTTCTTTAATAATACATACGCAATCTGCATAAATTAAAATATCATGTTTAAGCGTATAAAACGACCGGCCAACGCTAGGAGTCTAGGTAATTTATTAATACAAATATTATCGGCTACAAGTTTTTGTGGCATTATCATCTGATTTTTGTCAACACCTTTCATCCTAAATACGTTTTTAAGAGGAAAAAATGTTTTGCCAACAACATATATTGATTACATGATAGAAACATCGATTACTGTAAACTGAATGGTGGACACTGATAACAATAAGTACACCTAAATTGCATGTTCACTATTGTTCCAACTTCAGAGTTTCTCTTTCTTCAAACTCCTAGAATGCTAAGCGACAGGGAGGTCTTTCTTCAGATTCCAGCAGTAGTAAATCACCATGACGGCGTCCCAGCGATCCTGATAGTTGGTCTCCATTTCTTTCAGGTTCTGATGGAATTTCTTTCTCCCTGGTCGTCACTCACTGAACCCAGGTTATCAGGAAACTGATCCATATGTGAAAATAGCTATCTTGTCTTGATGCTCATGTTGCTTGTTGTTGACAAGTTTTCTTTCGTAGCTTCTGGCCTTATTGTTGCCAAGGAAGTTCTTCACTACCAGAACAAATGCCTTCCATGCTTCCACTTCAACTTCGTTCATCGAGTTTTCGAACTCTGGATCTCTGATGAGCTGCCGGATCTGAGGACCCTCAAAGATGCCAGCTTTCAACTTCGCCATAGTCAATCCTGGAAAAGCCTGGGCCAAGTAAGTGAAACAGCCGCCATCCTTGTCCAGAGACTTGGCGAACTGCTTAATTAGGCCAAGCTTGATGAACAGCGATGGGAAGAGTATTTGTTTATATTTACGTCGCCCCATATATATATATATATATATATATATATATATATATATATAGAGAGAGAGAGAGAGAGAGAGAGAGAGAAAGAGAGAGAGAGACTTTATATGTATTATGTAAATTTATCAAAACTTTCGTGTCATAAGATTTAAATACCTAAATTTTTATTCATTTGCGCTATCCTGTATATTGAGCAATTTTATTTAGCTGGGATTGTCTTATATTAAATATTTCATCTAATAATATTTTTAAGACCGAAAATCACAGGATTTGCATACCAATAGATATATTACATTTCATTATTCTAATATATATATATATATATATATATATATATATATATATATATATATATATTAATCGATCTATGTCTTCGTTCAGTCTCGAAAAACAATAGCTATCTCTGTAAGATTAGCTCCATGAATAATTATTAGGCAAGGGTTGCTGAATCTCAAACCCCACTTCATCTGAATCACAACTGCTTGAGACCAATGCTAAGGATAAGTGCTAGACGACTCGAAACAATGCCGAGATAAGCGGAGAGCGCATACAGCACCTGGAATTCACAAATGGTCACCCATTTGAGTACTGACCAGGCTCCAACGTTACTAAATTTTGGTGATCTAATAGGAACCGGTGTGAAATATATCATTCAAGCACTACCGTGTTTGAATATATGGTTAAGTGGCAGTTTTAGTCATTTAGAACCGTTCACTCCTTTTCGACCAAATTTCAAACAATTATTACAGTTTATAGATCACCTTCTCAGCTATATTGTGAAAAAGCTTTTTCAATTTTCGACTAGTAAAACAACAGTTATGATGAATTTTCTGGTGTTCAAAATAGTATAAAAACGTAAGGAGGTGAGCGACGTTTTTTTTCTGACTGGTTTCCATAGCAACCACGTCGTTTCAGCGACTACTGTTACTACCAATTCACTGCTCTCACAAAAAGAGAAGTAACAAGTGAGAATGAAAAAAATGAAAGGGAGATAATTGTGGGGACTTTATTGAAAGCAGATGAGTGCCGTACATTGTTATTGCATACGTGCATGTTATGTTTATGAGGGAAAAAATAAGACTAAAATTAAACAAAGAACAAGTGAATTTACTAGAAGCCTGGAAAAATCATGGATTACAATAGAAAAATGTGAGCACAAAAAGTAATATGGTTAACCTTAAACATGGAAACGTAAATGACTAGTAGTTAAAACTGGGAAAGAAAAGGACAAGATATTCTAGTAAAAATAATAAAATTAATAAATGTAATAATAAAGTTATAACTTAAAATATTGCAGCATAAAGAATTTATGTTTTAATTCAATTCATAACATATAATCAATTCTTAATACTGCAATATTTTAAGCTATAAATAAATTGTATTTTTTACTATAATATCTTGTCCTTTTCTGTTCCAATTTTAACAACTAGTTCTTTACTTTTTCATGTTTAAGCTTAACCATATTACTTTTCATGCTCGCCTTTTTCTTTTGTAATACACACACACATTATATATATATATATATATATATATATATATATATATATATATATGATATTATATCTACCGACTAATATCAGTTTCATACCTCTTCCCAATTTCAAGAGATATATAGCTATTAGATGTTTTACATAGTTTTAATAAATAAACAAAATATATTTAACATTTGTTTCGAAATTCAAATTCTTTATTTTCTCTTTCGGAAAGCTTTCTTTGCTAGCATTGAACTTTTTATTTCTCATAAACACAAATATTCGTTTTCATATGATCGAACGTCTATTTTATTCTATTTTCTTATTCTATTACTAATAATTTTCAGCTTGTTAGCGTTTTTTCATCATTCACTGCGGGGTATCTACTCGGTTTTCTTCTGTTAGCATTCTGGTTTCCTGCCTCGGTGCATGCTTGTACTTATGCTCACGCAACGGCATCAAATATGTTCACAGTGTTATTGATCGATTTATACGTCTATGCATTAAAACATCTATTATATAAATGCCAGCTTTCTGTGTGTTTGGATGTCCAGTTAAAGTCAAATACTATACAACAAACACTCACAAGGCTGGGATGTTCTGGATCAAATATATTCACAGTGTCTATGTATACATTAAAACAGATACGGTAAGTGAACGTTAAACAATCAATCAGAGGAATTTTACAAATTTTGAATTTCGAATTGAGCATGGAAAATGAACTTCATTAATACTTTTGGCATCTCTCATATATATATATATATCAATAATATAAAGCTGAATGTCTGTGTGTGTGTGTGTGTGTGTGTGTGTGTGTGTGTGTGTGTCTGTCTGTCTGGTCACGAATAGGCTTTTATATGGTTGACTATTTTAAAAACACTGATTACATATAATGATAGAAGATGTATCGAGACACAGGAATGGGTATGTTTGATCTGGCAGAACGGTGGTTCATTAAAATTGTGGGGTCTACGTTCGCGCCTGGTCTACAATGTATGGAAATAAAAAAATTCAAAATAAAAAAAAAGTTTACAAGTGTTTTTGATATAGATGTACATAATAATACTTTGATAAGTATGTTTTAACTTAAATAGGGATGGTATAATAAAATTGTGGGGTCTGCGTTCGCGCCTGGACTCCATAGAATGGAAATAGGCACAAACTTTAATAAAGACTTTGCATATCTATCTGCGTAAGTATACTTTGATAATTATGTTTCAGTTTGAAGAAATATGGTATAATAAAATTATGGGGTGTTCGTTCACACCTGACTTCCATAGAATGGAAATATGTCACAGAGTTTTACAAGGTTTTTTAATATAGATCCACAGAATATTGTGATAAGTGTTTCAGTGTGAACAGGTATGGTATAATAAATTATGGGGTTTATCTATTTTATTTTTACTTTCATCATATTTTGCTTTAGTTTTGATACCCCCACATTCGAAGCTATCTCTTTACAACCCTTCCTTTTCATAACCTATCATACTTTGATAAATCAGAGTCCATTTTCTGTAGGATGATTTTGAACCCAGTCAACGACGGGTACTTTTGCTAGTATATATATATATATATATATATATATATATATATATATATATATATATATATATATATATATATATATGTTGTTTTGAAAAAAGAAAAATCGAATTGATTCATTAAATTATCAACGTTTTCCCTATTGCAGGGGACATCGTTTGATCATTTTATAAATTCATTTGGTTTTTCTTTTTTCAAAACAACATAACGTCAACCATCGCTGGTATTTTTATTTTATTTTTATACATAAGAGCAAGTAGTTAATAAAACATGTTAAAAACACTTTGAAAAAGAGTTAAACGCATATGTAATTTGAAAAGGAAACACTAAACAAGTGGATAGTCCTTAATTCGCGGAGTTTCGAAGAAATACTTTCCTTCTCATCAGAGGGTAGGAATTAGCAAAATGCGGGATAGGATTTTGCTTGCAAAAGTATTTGATGAAAATACAAGTAAGTCATAGATCTTTCTTGATAATGAAAAGTGAAGCAGAGAGAATAGAGTGAAGAAAAAGTGAAAATTGGAAATTTAACTAACTTCCTTAGATTCTGCATTTTTGGATTTTACCGTCATTGAATACTTTATCCTCCACCTGACTATCCATTCACGTGAAATCACTTTTTTCTTCGCCCTAATCTCTCTGCTTCACTTTTTATTATCAAGTAAGATGTATGGCTTACTTGTAGTTTCATCAAATACTTTCCCAAGCAAAATCCGATCTCGCATTTTGCAAAATCCGATCTCGCATTTTGCAAAATCCGATCTCGCATTTTGCAAAATCCTCCCCTCTGATGAGAAGGAAAGTAATTCTTTGAAACTCTGCGGAGTAAGGACCATCCACTTATTTAATTTGGTGTTTCCTTTTTAAAATTAAATATGTTTTTAACTCTTTTTCAAAGTGTTATTTAACATGTTTTATTAACTACTTGCTCCTATTATAAGCTCTATTTCCCACTTGGTTTTATCGAGCTTTTACGTCTGGTTGAGATTCCTTTATAAATATGAATTCTTTAATATTTATAATATACTTTAGTTTTATCATTTTGATAAACTTAACTGTAATTTTTATTTCATCATATATATATATATATATATATATATATATATATATATATATATATATATATACAGTTGTGCCCGATATTATTCATACCCACCCTTGAAAATTGAGTTTATTAGGTGTAACTTTGTTAGAATTTATTGTTTACGTCCATATTGATACATATTCTTAATAAACCTCTTCTGATCATTTTCGTCATTTTAAAATCTCGGGATACTTGTAATAAAAGAAATATACAGCTATTTATAAAATCTGCAATGTTCAAAAATAATCATACCCCCTTATTTTTTCAGTATTAATCGAGTTTCTGACTGTTTGTTTCCTGTTTGATTCTTATTTTGAATGCTTTTATACAACCTTTGATTAATTTCATTTCGTTTTTTGCATTTTTCAGAAATTAAAATGATATCAACTGAAAACCAATAAAAGAATAAAAATTATTAGAATGGGGAAGAAAAAAGAGCTTAGTAATGATCTTAGGGCTAAAATTGCGAATTCACATAAGGATGGTTTAGGTTAAAAGTCAATTTCCAAGAAATTTGAGGTCCCTACAGCAACAGTACAGAGCATCATCAAAAAATTCCAGAGCCACCACACAACAAACAACTTGATTGGTAGAGGAAGGAAAAGGAAACTGTCTGCTAGAGCCACCAGGAATATTGTAAGAAGTGTTAATGCAAATCCAACCACCACTACTAAGGACATTTTAGAAAATCTGGAGTCTTCTGGCATAAAAATATCAAGGCAAACATTGCAAAGGACTCTGCATGAAAATGGTCTGAAAGGAAGAAGACCAAGAAGGACTCCATTGCACACCGGAAAACACCTTGCAGCACGTCTAAAGTTTACTAGGAACCATGTGAATTCTCCAGAGTCCGTTTTCTCAAGTATTTTGTGGACTCACGAAACAAAAATTGAATTGTTTGGCCATATGGATGCTTCTTACGTTTGGAGGAAGAAAGGAGAAGCTTACAACCCAAAGAACACCATACCCACGGTGAAACATGGTGGTGGTAGCCTAATGTTTTGGGGCTCCTTTTCGGCTAGTGGTCCAGGTAGTTTGGTCAAGATAGATGGAACCATGAAGAAGGAGCAATATTTGGAGATACTCCAGAAAAACATTAGACAGGATGCGGAGAAGCTCCATTTAGGACCAAACTGGGTCCTTCAACAGGATAATGATCCAAAACATACTGCCAAAATAGTCAAGAAATGGTTTGAGGATAATCAAATTAATGTTTTGGAATGGCCTAGCCAGAGTCCCGACCTGAACCCTATCGAAAACCTCTGGCACATATTGAAAACTGAGGTTAAAAAGCGGAAACCTACAAATTTGAGGGATTTGGAGAACTACTGCATTGAAGAATGGTCAAAAATCAGTGTTGATGCTTGTAAAAACCTTGTTGATAAATATCCAAAACGGTTACAGGCAGTTATTAAGAATAAAGGGCATGCTATTGACTATTAGTAAGAGGGGTATGAATAATTTTGAACTAGTGCCATTATTGTTTTTCTTTGTATAATGTTTCAAACTTGCATAATTTATTTATTTGTTGAGTTTAAATTAAATGCTTATGCTTGATTTATTGTTTGAAATCCCTTTAATATTGTCTACCTTCTGGTTTGAGCAATAATCTTATAGAAATCTCAAAGATCCGAGGGGTATGAATAATATCGGGCACAAGTGTATATATATATATATATATATGACATTCTTAGCCATTATAAAATTCCTACTTATGGGACGTCAGCTTGGGTTATAGCTGGTCGCGATGATCACGTGCCTTGTCACGTGCAGGTGCATTCTACTGTCGGATTATCGCCGCGGTTTGCTTGATTTGTGTTAGTTAATAGACTTTCTTGTGTGTGGCGAGTATGCTCAGTTGGCAGAGTGCTTGCCTCGCATGCAAGAGGTTCTAGTTTCAAATCCCGAGTTCTAGATGGATCTAACTGATGAGCCCAAATTATGACGAAACTCGAATCTTAAACTTCCGGTTTGTTGGCTGTCATGGCTCTTATAAGCTGCGATGTCGTCTGGCTGTGGAAATAATTGAACACAAATAATGTTTGTCGACTGATTCTTTTCATTTAGTCATTGGAATTTAACTTGTTCGTGTATATGCTTTGAGACTGGAAGTTGATTGAGATCATTCTTTATAATAATCTGGACTTTATTATGACGAATATTTACCTTAAAAATCTATATTTTATATACTCGCACGAATATAGTCTGGCTGTGGAAATAATTATATATTCTAGCACATTCTGAAGGTTCTATTGCTTATTGTGCGCTAGGTAAGCTTGTCATGATGACATCCTTAGCGAGTATAAAATTCCTACTTATGAGACATCAATTTACGTTATTGTTTATCACATTGATGAGGTTTCTAGTTACGAGTAACCGGCTGATCGAAACATGTTTGAGATGAAGTAGGTTCATTCCATAGTCGGATTTCGCCGTGATTTGCTTGATCTGTGTTAGTTAATAGACTTTCTTGTGTGTGGCGAGTGTGCTCACTTGTCAGAGTGCTCGCCTCACATTCAAGAGGCTCGGGTTTCGAGTTCTGGATGTGTCTAACTGATGAGCCCAAATGATGGTGAAACTCGAGTCTTGGATTTCCGGCTGTCATGGCTCTTGTAAGCTGCGAAGTTGTCTGGCTGTGGAAATAATTTATATATATATATATATAAGAGAGAGAGAGAGGGGGGAGATGGGTTGTGACAATGTGTGTCTCTATGTGTGTGAGAACACTTCTCAACCTATATACTCAACGAATTTTTATCTACTGGCTTAAAAATTTGAATATAAGGTATTCAGATATGTGGAAAGATTTAATCGGTTTTCATCCGGAAGAAAGGGCTGCTAAGTGGTAGAAACTGAAAAATTGGTACTTGGTGGTCATCGGATTATCATCTGTAAACTGTTTCACGGCTGCTCATGCTTGAATCATTCACATGGCAGTTTCCTTTTCTTTGAAAAACTTTAAAAACGTGGCAAGCTGTCCTAATGGTTATCGTACTTGGCTAACTTTTTTTTAGATTTGGTTTTTATCTCAGCTCGAGTAATTTTTTTTTATTTAGAAAAAGTAAACTGTTTAGAAATAAAAACATAATACTTGCATGCATATGTCTCAGTTTCTTTCCCTTTTTTTGTCACTATATGAGGTACAATATCACCATCAGAATGATAATAAATGCGTAGTTTATTACCGATATATATATATATATATATATATATATATATATATATATATATATATATATATATATATATATATATATGTACGAGCAAACAGGTAATAAAACATGTTAAACACTTTGAAATGAGTTAAAAACATATTTAATCTGAAAAGGACACACTAGATAAGTGGATAGTCCTTAATCCGCGGAGTTTCGAAGAAATACTTTCCTTCTCATCAGAGGGTAGGAATTAGCAAAATGCGGGATCGGATTTTGCATGCAAAAGTATTTGATGAAACAACAAGTAAGTCAAAGATCTTACTTGAAAACAAAAAGTGAAGCAGAGGGAATATGGTGAAGAAAAAGGGAATATGGTGAAGAAAAAGGTGGTTACACATGAATGGATAGTCTGGTGGAAGATAAATAATCGAGGGACGGTAAAACCCAAATGTATAACTTCAGGAAAGTTATAAATATTAATTCTTTAATATTTATAATATACTTTAATTTTACCATCTTAGATCATTTTGGTAAATTTAATTGTAATTTTTATTTTATATATATATATATGAATCTCTTTATTAAAGTGTCCGAGGACGCAATAAAAAACAAAGTCTTATACTAAAATCCAACAGAACATTTTTTTCTCAAGTTAAACGTTATGTGACATTCAACGGCAGCAGCGATGTCGTATTAGTGAGAGGAGTAATTTCAATGTTTACCCTAGGCTGGCATAATTCGATATACAAATCCAATCAAATCCGTAAAAGATCCGTAACAGATTCAGAAAGAAAATGAATTATTTCTGTCTACACTCCAAATCTTGTAAGGATTTTGTCGGATTAATGTTTGTTTAATGTTACACTGAATTGTTATAATTTGAGATTCTGGCAAGTCCCTTTCTCTTATGGCTGTTGAAAGGCTTCCATTGTAACAATTTTCCAAGACAGAAATCGCACATTTACTGATATATATATTGCGCGAACCTTTTCAAGTCTCACACAAAAACACATGTTCACATTTCAAGCTATGTCATATGCATACGCACACACAAACATACGCGCCCACGTCCACAGACGTACATATATTCACGTTCGCGTACATACACTCACATTCACGTGTATATACACACACGCTAACGTACACACATGTACGCGTACACGTACGCACACAGATGGACGACGTCACTTCCTTTCAATGGAAATCCGCACATGCGCAAAAGACCACCGGAAACAAGTATAAAACAAAGAGCAATAACCGGCTTCTTTCTTTTAGGCCCAGCTTTCGTACCTCACACCACTTTACTACTATGTGGGACAAAAAGCTAACAGACCGTACATAGACATTCTCTCACTATCTACTACTGGTCCCTGAGAACACCTTCGCGTAGCTGACTGCTAACTGGCGTCAACTCTCCATTCTTTGTCTTTGTCTATACGCTGGACTATCATTCTACTTTTTTCACCACGTTACTCCTTTCTCTTCACACGTGCGAACAAATGATAGTGAGATTAACACACATTTCCTTTTTCCTTCTACAACACCAGTCCCGCAACGAACGATGGTTACACCCGCGCGGACATGAACACGTTATATTTAAAACATGCATTCTTTCAACAGTTAATAAACGACGTTTATCTTATCCATCAATTGAGTTTTTGTTTCCTTCAATTCCATTCGTTTCATTATTTTCTTGTGGCGTGTTAGGGTATTATTATATCCTGGTCCGCAACAATATATATATATATATAGCTTTTGTCATTTATTTACTAATATATATATATATATATATATATATATATATATATATATATATATATATTAGTAAATAAATGACAAAAACTATATTCCAAAGTTCATGATGTTGACCATCTTATAATTCATTCCTTTAATTCAGTTGACATTTACAATTCTTGACAGTATCTGTTTCGTAGCGCAAAATCAATCACTTAATTATTTCATCAATTAGTGAATCTGTTTTGACCTTAACTCATCAGAAGAAATAGCAACGTCAAAAGGAAATAAAATGCGTCTTGACATGATTAATAACCGAAAATTGGAGTTTCTTAAATAAGGAGTGGTATACATTGTAAGGAAATAAAATATATTTCCACAGAAATATATAAGTTTATTATATCATCGGAATAATAAGGAAAAGTTAAGGGTAAATTTAAGACATAGCATTACGAAGTTACATGCTTCTCATCGGAAGAGGAAAAGGTTAAAAATATTTGCTCCCCTTGATAGTGTTGAACTTTTCTTATCTCGATAAGTTTTGCTTTATTAAAGATTTACTCTTTGATAACATAATTATTTAATACTATAGAAACCCGACGTTGCCCGAGACTAAATAAGGACCAACGAATATTCTCCACATCCAATATTTTATTTCCGTTTAAATCCATTCGATTGATTGCTTGCTCTAGTCAGGGACTTACCACGATGTACCGGGAAAAAGATTTATATGCCTCCATGCACCGACTTAGTGTACAATACATTGTAGTCTACATTGCACTGTAGAGAACCTACTATTGATTTTATAAAATTATTTTTATATAATGACTTGAATTAAAGTTTAAAAGGCAAAAGCCAAGTGCCATGGTTTAATAGTGTTCTAAACAAAAACATTCATTTCGAACGCGCCCCTATCTTATTAAATAACCTACTGTTGACTTACTACGCTGAACTATTCTGCTTGTGCGGTGATAAAACTTCTCAAATACACTTGTGATGTTAGGACGTATCAGAGCGTTTACTTTGGTCAAAATCGTACTGTTCCTTTCTAAATCTGACATTATCGATTTCCGATACCTATCGGAGGTAATTCGATACAAAACCTATATAAGAATACCTCCAGACACAAAGTATATCTGTGTGAATTTAAAAAAAAAACTGGCATGGTTATTCTGGAGTTCATACACACACTAAGTAGAGATTATCGTAAAATTGGAAAGTAACGATAGCTAAGTGGTTAGCAAAACGCACTGACAACTTGAATGTACCAAGTTCGAATCCAGTACGCACATGTTAGAAAAGAAAAAAAAAACACTGATATACTTAACGAACTCTTCTATCTCCCAGTTTCAAAAACTTGCAGTTCGAACATTTTTAATCAAGGAGTATATTTACATCATTATTCATCGGATTACTGTTCTCATCTTGAGTGTGAGTGTTACAACGTTTCGGTCGATATAACCTACGGCCTTCTTCAGATGTATCTTGTCGAACTCAGGAATGTTTCTGTCGAACTCGGGAATTTGGACGGAATTTCGAGTGGAATCCTTTATTGACTTCACGGGGTAGCGTACTCTTGTTCCGTCAGCCATGACTGGATAGAGGTCCTAAGTAATTAACAAATGTATTTTTTATTCAGTCACCCACACTGAGGATTGAACCTTCAACCTTCAGGAGAATATCACTTTTAGAATAGATTTTTCCCAGTACTCTAACCACTGCGCCAAGATGAGAACAGTAGTCCGATGAATAATAATACTAATAACCAATCCACATCTCAAAACTTCAGAAACGTCAGGGAGTTTAGTTAATGTTTCTTTCAAGGTGCAATATTGTATCGATTTCTGCTTTGTATATCTATTAAAGATTATATATATATATATATATATATATATATATATATATATATATATATATATATATATATAACTTCTTTCCAGTTTTTTATGGAAGGGGTGGAAGTATGGTATACTAGCAGACCGCCCGGCATTGCACGGTTGTAAAAATCTGCATAAATATATTTGAATTAATACAGAACCTAAGACATGTGCATGCGAGTATTATGTTTTTTTTTCTAAACAGTTCATTTCTTTGTAAGTAAAAAGAAAATACTTGAGCTGAGATCGAAACCAAAACCTAAAGACAGTGAGTTAAGTACCACATCCATTAGATCAGCTTGAAACGATTTTTAAAAAACTGTTTTCGAAACTACTAATTTTTAACATACAGAAGCTGTCATGTTTCACGACCGCGTATGCACAGTCCTGAAATAGTTGGACAACAGATAAAAATGCAACTATCCCCACGTAACTTTTCTTTCAATTTGACCTATTAGCATCGCTTTTTATAAAAAAACGATTAAAAAGGTTTCCACATGTGTGAATACTCTATATACCAATTTTCAAGTCTGTAGATAAAAATTCGTTTAGTATATAGGTGGAGAAGTGTCCTCACACACGCATTCTCACTTTTTATATATATATATATATATATATATATATATATATATATATATATATATATATATATATATATAGTAAGTTATAAAATGTATATGTCGATTAAGCTGCACTGAATATTCCGCGTTTCATCCACTCTAAGATTTTTTAGGCTTATGCGCGAATTTTGTGGTTGTTTGTCGTTTTTATATACACATCTTCTATTGAGATTTTAGTTAGCCAATCAGCTTTCTAGTATCCACCGCGCCCTTCCTATTAGCCAATGAGCATGCACTTGATTACCTTCTTATTTTTTTGGAAGGTGGGGGTGGGGATTGTAATAATACCTCTGTTATCATATGATATGATATATGCATTAATTCTTCCTTTATAGTGGGCAACAGTAGTGTTCGTTCGTCATTATACCATCCGTTGGGCTTCGGAGGGGAGGAGGATTTTGTTTTTGGTGTGTTATTATTATTATTATTATTATTATTAATAGTATTACGTTTGTCGCTTATATTACGTGTGTATTTATGCCTGTCGTTTTGGTCGTGTTATCTCTAGTGTGTATGCATATACATTTGCTTTTTTCTGTTATCTTGGTCTTCACTTTAGGATGCGCTTCTTCCCGTCACTGATCGATGCTGCAAGGAATATCTCAGACGAAAACATAACACCATTTTCTGCATGGATTACTTTGTTCATCTACAAGTGAACAGAGGTGGGAGCTATTGCATTGTCGACTTACTTCTTTATTTTCCGTTTTCTTTTTCTTCAATGCATTGTCGCGTCTAACCCAGACATGTCTGCTTTGCCCCAAACCAGAAGCTAGACTCGATACGTCTGTTTCGCTGAAAATCGGAAAGCAGACTGTTTGCATGCGAGCGAAAAGATATCTTTCTCTCTTTCTTTCATCCTCTCTCTCTCTCTCTCTCTCTCTCTCTCTCTCTCTCTCTCTCTCTCTCTCTCTTTCCACGTTTTCTTTTACACGTTTCAGGTGTCATCGTCGACCTCAACTACACTTAACTCCTTGAATTCTTTTTGCACTAACCAACCTGCCAGCAAAATCACAATTTCCAACATGCCGATGTAACCTCAGTCAGGGGTCGATGTAGCATATGTTCGTTCACCAAGATACCATCCTTCCAGGCTCGCAAAAATAGGCGACCAGAGAACGCATATTTTTATTATATTCGAATCTATTGCTGAATAAATGAAAATATATTCATACAACTATTTATATCTATATGCTTCTCCCCCATGATCTCCATTTCTTTCTTTCACTGTCTATACATTCACTTGATTCCAGAACAAAGGAAATTCCTAAAGCCAAACGTAAGTAAAAAGCCTACAAAGATGGCGCCAATCTTTATTATACAAGTATGCTCGGTGTTTCCCACTGCAAATGGAGTTACCTTGCTTCAAACATCGGATAAGGGAACTCGCCGGACTCAGACGTATCCCATTCTTGAACCATACTGACGTCTTTTATATGTTGACATCAAAACAAAAAAAGTATCTGCCGAGATATTACGGTTCTGTTTTTTTGTTTTTTTTATCAGACTTAGTGCATTCAAGTGACCCTGACATCAAGAGATTTCTTCCCCAGTTCTCTTCATGGGACTTTGTATTGGACAGGAAGAGTAAAATACGTATACTTCATTGAAGGAGTTTAAGGCAATCAAAAATTCTGACCACTTTGCGGATATGGTTATCTTGGAAATATCATTGCAGCTCAAAATGCTTCAGAAAAATCTAATGGTGCCAGAAAAACGTAAATCCAATTTGTTGTTATGAATAGGCTTATGGCTCATAAGTTCCTCGGTGAAATTAATGAAATACGAATGAAATTTCTGAAGGTAATCTTTATATATCTTCTAAAATGATTCACACACACACACACACACACATATATATATATATATATATATATATATATATAAACCCGTAGATGTATGTGTGCGTCTGTTTGTGTGTAAATATTTAACCGATAAACTCTTAAACTAATAGTCACATAATACTGAAATCAACAAGAAATACTAATCATACACCAAAGATGATTTATAACAAGTAAAATCTTTGTTTGGATGGATGAATAACGTGTACAGATATATATCGGCAAGTTGAAAAAGCAACATGTTTATTTCAACTTGCGGATATATTTCTATTACTTTTACGCATGCCCAAATTCAATTCCTTTTTGTCAAGCCGTTTAATATTAAATCTTTTTTTTACCTCTCCCTCGATAGCTACATCGATAGAGAATGCGGTTGGAGCGTAAAATATTTTGGTTTTGATTCTAAATGATGGCACCAAAGTTATTTTTGTTTAAATTTTTGAAATCATTACGATATATTATTGTGTAGTCGGGGTTTATGACGGGAACAAGACATATAACGGAGTGCATAGAACAGCTGATAACGACGATAACTGTGATGACATTCTACACCTAGGTGATAAACATTCATTATTGAAATCTAGAAACTTATTGAGATTATAAAATTATTTTATTTGGTGAAGAGTTTCTAGGGGGAGATAATTCTACGTCTTTAAAAACGTCGATGTCGAAAATAATTTCAAATAAATTAAATTATATATAGTATCAATTAAATTGTTATTTAAAGTTAATTAAATAACAATTTTAAATAGACCACTTAAAACAATTCTCTCGCTAGAAACATTAACTAACATATCGCTATTTAGTAAAATCGATTTTCCTTAATGCAATATGCAAATGAGGTGGCCTCTTAATTGTATATTTTGCAAGAATCATACTATATATAGAAACAAACGAAATAGTTAAGTAGCGGACCTTTTGTATATATTAATCAAATCGTAAACAAACAAATAAGCAGACAGGAATACGAATATATATATATATATATATATATATATATATAAACTACTTCATTTACTCATATAAAATTAATATACAAAAGTATAAATTTATGCGTAAACTTTAAGTATTTACTTCAAAAGTGCTCAATAAGCAGTTAGAGCTAGTTAGCAATTTATAAAATATATATGGCGATTAAGCCACACTGAATATTCCGCGTTTCATCCACTCTAGGATTCTTCAGGCTTATATATATATATATATATATATATATATATAATTATTTTTTTTATTATAATAATTATTAAATACTTACAGACACTAGTGTTTCATCCTTTCGGGAATCTTCAGTACAGGGTGTCTATATATATATATATATATATATATATATATATATATATATATATTATATTATATTATATTATATTATATATATATATATATATATATATATATATATATATATATATATGATGACCTTTTATTCTATCCGGATAATATGATCGCGAATGCAATGCCTTTTAGATTCTATATTGTCTTATCTTCTCCTCTTCGCTTCCACAAGGGTTTCAGCTAAGTTTCCTTTTTCTCGACTCGACCCTGACTGATCTGTCTCTACTGCTCTCTCTCTCTCTCTCTCTCTCTCTCTCTCTCTCTCTCTCTCTCTCTCTCTCTCTCTCTGACTCCTCTTGACTTTCTACCCTTTACTAAAAGTAACTCTCTGAATATATTGGAAACCTCTTTCTTTGTCGTCAAGACGTGCTCCAGCCATGTGAATATTCCGTGGATTTTACATATGTTTGTTGTGTAGCGGGGACAAGATATTCATATAACGGGGACGATGATGAGACATTTATAATAGAGGATAATACACTGCGATGACTACGACGGTGACGATGACATTTTTTTTACACATAGGGGATGAACATTGATTATTGAAGGAGGGATACCATTAACATTATTGAAGAGGGAGACATGAAATACAGTTCTTTTTAACACAGAGGGGATATACATTATTGATGATGGTGGGAACAGTTAACACTTTGGAAGGGTGTTACACAAAGTTCGTTTACAAGATGATGAAACAGCGTGATGTATAAATAACTGAAACGCACATTACCTTTCATGACTGAAAGACGATGAAACGAAGACATAAATATAATAGCATGGGTACACGGCATTTCCCGGATTGAGTTTTATTTGAC
>NC_136526.1:16700210-16797710 GCF_053919585.1 Euprymna scolopes | reverse complement strand
ATAGTGTTACAGAAATGAGTTAAAATCGTAAGAATGTGAGGCAATACCAGTTTTACTTTTCTATTTTATACTTGATGTCCGCACCCAGCGTTGCCCCAGAATAATTTTTTTTCAGCTATGCCGATTATTTTTCTAAATACAGAGTGGAACGATAAAATTGTCTCCCTAGAAAAGACGACATGATTCCATTTCCATTTAATAAAACCAGTTTTCTTTTTTTTTTTTTTTGCAGACAATCTATTAATTGGCCAGTTTTGTACAAATTCCAACAGCAATAGGGGCTTTCTATCAGGTCTGAAAGTGATACAATTTTCAACAAGCGCGATCAGAGATGCACAACTACCAATCCAAGTTATGACAACAGGACCATTGCCAGCACCCTCAAAATGCATCGCTGGATTGCCACAAATAACAGGGACGTGCCCAGGGTGATGAAAACAAAGTTTTTGGCCATGACTATGGTCTTTAGTGTGGTTTCAAATGAAGGCGGCATCATGCAACCTCACATCTTTGAAGTCTGCATGCAAGTCAAGACCAAAGTGCATATGGATGTGCTGAAAGGTGTGGTGATCCCTTGGTGCAATCAGGTGACCGATGGCACACCCCGGGTGTAACAGCAGTACTCAGCGCCGACCTACAAGTCCAAAGCTTCAACTGTGTACCCTTCTCTCATTACCTCTTCTCTTCTCTCGACCTGAGCTTGCTGTTCTACTTCGTTTGGTTATATGTCGAGAATATCACCAACGTGACCTCCCACAACAACCAAAGCCAGCCTGATCGCCGCCATCTTCCGTGTATTCACCCAGGCTTAAAGAATGCTATGACTTTGGACCCCCACCTCACCTCTTCCACTGACCTGAACCCACGGGACAACTTCATTTGATCATATGTTGAGAAATCATCAACATGACTTCTAAAGCTAACATGATCGCCGCCATCCACCAAGTATTCACCGAGCTTCCACTAGTGCTTGAAGAAAAGGCATACTCCCAGTTCCCTGACCCATATCAAGGCAGGATTGAGACTGAAGCTGACTGCATTGAATAGATGTCAGCTCTACTACATAATTGAGTTACCGAATTGATGTTTTTATCAATAAAAGTTTTAAAATAAATCCGTAGTGTTGTTTTCTTTAGGACGACAACTTTATGGTTCAACCCTGTATATATATTTTGGATTAAATATCATTTGGAAGCTAAATTTAATCAAATTTAAGAAGGATGACAAAAAACTTCAGTTGTTTTCCTTTCGATGTAATATTAAAATGCTTGATTTTAGTATTTTATACTATTGAATTTTTTATTCAAATAATATACTAAAACAAGATATACTAGGGGCGTTCTAAAAGTAATACCTCCTAATTTTTCAAATTCTAGCCAAATGTATCAGAGGTGATTGCAAATGTTACGGTGACTGAACTTATGCATTCATGACCTGAAAGTTTCATTTCTCTCTTGTAAATATTGGCGGTGTGAGCCTCTAAGAAACTAATCCCTGTCATGGACGTGTATCAGAAGCATATATGTGTCATTGAATTCCTGGCAAAAGTTCATTGAGAATGCTGGTGACAATGTAGGAAATAAATTCTGCAACACAAACGATGGCATATTTTAATGGCATCATGTTTTAATAAGAGCTTTTTTGGAACGACCCATGCACAGCCTTCTTTCATTGCTGACAAAAGTACATCGTGAATGGTGGCGACTATGTAGAAAAACAATATCTGGAGCATAAAAAGTCGCTCGTTTTAATGATACCACTCCCGTCTTCGTAGCTCTTCAACCTTTTCAGTTAAAAAAAAATAGGAGGCTTTACTGTTGGAATGACATTCCTATGTATAATTATAGAGACCAGAGTTATTTTATATTTTTTGTTTTATTTTACTTCAGTTGAAGTTCTCAGAAATCAAGGCGCCCACAACCAGGGGCTAACACTTGAACTCTATATGAGATACATAGATATTCGAATGTTCCATTAAAGTTCTTTATCTTTCAAACACTGAGTTAGTAAAGAATTGAGAACATAATTTTCCTTTCCCCAATTAACCATTTTTATACGTTGTATTATATCTTTTATGTTGGTCTCTTGGTCTTACTGGATTCCAGGACAAGAATTTATCTAATCTGGTGGAGTATCCAGCTTCGTGCTATTATTTGAGGTAATATCACTTGGAGAAGGTGCACCATTCCTTGGAAAAGCTGTGGGGTAACCGTAGTGAGGAGATCTTATTTGGGCTGTAAATACTATGTGATTTTGAATATTTGGTCAGGGTTTACTTCTATGGAAAACGTATCCTCATGCCAGATTGTTCTGGCAAACCCCTGTACAGTGTCAATTTCCAAGTAAAAAAAAGGGTAGCTTTTGCTTTTGGAATGACTCTTATATATATATTTAAAAAAAAAATAAAAAGTATATGCTGAAATCAGTGATTGAAACCGAGACCTTAAGATCTTCAGTCTAACATTTAACTAACCGAGCTATGTGATATTGCTATGTCTTGCACTGCTATGCACTTTGGAAACAGACTGACTTAAGGATAGGCAACTGCTGATACTATTTAGTAAATATGACATCCACTTAAAAAATGTTCGTAGGTGGATAAAATATTATATGAAAGAAATTGAATTGAAATATCAAAATACTAATGATCAAAAAAAAAAAAATAATAAAATAACCAATCAGTATTAAATATATATTTTGTAGTTATGTTTCTGGATTTTTGAGATGAGGATTGATAATTCATATTATTTGTATTATTCAAACTACTGTTCTCATCTTGAGTGTTATTTTTCACAACGTTTCAGTCTATGTAACCTCCACCTTTCTTCAAGTGCCTTTTGGTGAACTATGAAAATATTTCTGTCAAACTCGGGAATCGGCATGGAATTTCAAATGGAAGCCCTCATTTAATCCACAAGGGTAACATGCTCTCATTTTACTAGTCGTCACTGGGTAGAAGCCCTACGTAATTCGTAATTGTATTTTGAGTGTCACACGTGCTGAAGATTAAACCTTCAACCTCCAAAAGAGTGTAACTTACAACTAGAATGCTAGTAATCACAGGAATTTGACAAAGTGACAAACTTTACTTTATTTTATATATATATATATATATATATATATATAAGAAAAATCTATATTCCAAATTTCAAGATGTTGAACATCTTCTCGTTTATTACTTTAAGTACGTTGAAATGCACAATTCTTGAGAGCACCTGTTCTGTACCGCAGAATCATTCCTTTAATTATTATTGCTCTGAACTTATTAGAAGAAAACATGGCGTAACAAATTGAACAATAATTGAAACTTCTCTTCCAATTTCGAATTTTGTAATCATGCCCATATTCCTATATTTTCGTTTCAAGTTCTTTTTCTTTCTGATGCGTTAAGGGCGGAATAAATTTTTAAAAATTGATATAATAATTACATGAATGATTCTGCGCTATGAAACAGATGCTGTCAAGTATTATGCACGTCAACGTACTTAAAGAAATAAACGGTAAGTTGGTCAACATCCTGAAATTTGGAATATAAACTTTTGTTATTCATTTATATACTAGCCTGGGTGCCCGGCGTTGCCCGGGTGTTTGGAGGTATGTCTTGAGAAGGGTTGAGCTTTCAAAACGATACCAATCTCATAAAATCCGTCGCCTCTGTCGAAAGTTTTAGGCATACATGATGATTGCAACGTCTTGTCAGACGAGTGCCACTCCCTCAAACATTTAAAATCCATGATTCCAAATGTCTGAGGGAGTATCTATACAAAGATGATCTTACAGAGTCTTAGCTTTGTACGACAGCTAAGTCTCTCTCCCGGTTCAAAATGTTGAGATCCAGCAACAAGCAAGAGCAAGATAGCCAGCAACAAATTAAACTGCAGACCAGCTTAATGCGGGTACTGGTCTTCCGCTTTATGTTTTTTTTAATTAGAGATTTGCTTCTCCTAGAAACGTTGCCTTCACCACGGCTTACGGGAGCCCTCTCTACCCCAATACACATATACACACACACAAATATACATGGTGCTAGTTGGCCGTTGACCCAGAAAAAGAGTTCATTCGCCCTTTGGAAGGTTTTGTTTTTAATCCTTGAGGGAGACTAGCCACCCTCGTCACCAAACAAGTCTGGTGGGGGAACCAGTTTAGTCGCCGGTGACCCGACCATGAGGCAGGTAATACTGGGTTACATGGTACCAGTAGCATATGACATGATCTTACATACATACATACATACATACATACATACAGGTGAGATGCTCTGTAGTTACACTGAGTTTCGTAAATTTAAGGAATGGTATAAATAAAAGGTGAAATATAATTAAATAAACACTTTTTCCTATATATATATATATATATATATATATATATAGTAAACCCTTAGAATAACAATTCGAGTGTCAAAGAGTCTTAATTCTAACTAGTTTTGTAATTTAGCACCTCAAATCGTGCAAACGATCTTTGTTATGATATAGATCGAGCACAATCTTTTATTAGTGGAACACAAATGTGTCTGTGTAATTAGCAAGAACTTTGAACTGTTTCACTAAGATTACAGTGAAAGTCGCAAAAAATAATGAGAAACGCCACCTGGTGATAAAGTTGGGCAGCAATGATTTGGAGAGTGGGGCGCGTCTTTACACTCGCACAAAAAAAAAGCGGCATATTATTATTAAAAAAGTTCAACTTTATTTATTATATTTACAGACTATATATAGTGTCTATAGACTTTTACAATCTCAGTGCTTTTGTAGCAGAATCAACACTAGAATAAAAACGAGCAGCACTAATAATCGAATAATTATTTGAATTAACACTAATATTAGAATTAGCGTTATTGTATCAATACCATTGGCCTATGTTTTAAATAAACACTAGATTAAAAACGAGTGTTATTGTAGCACTAAAGTCGACTAATTTTTTTAAATCAACACTAGAATAAGAACTAGCGTTATTGTAACACTAAAGTTAACTTATTCTTGGAAACAACATTAGAATAAGAACTAGTGTTAATGTAGTACTAAAGTCGAACAATTCTTGAAAACACCACTAGAATATGTACTAGTGCTACCGTAGCAGTTAAGTGGACCAATTCTTTGAATCAATAGTAAAATAAGAACGAGTGTTATTGTAGCACTACAGTCGACAACTGCAAACATAAGAAAATATGTCTAGCTAACGTCCTGTCGTATATAGAGGATGTTTTGTTTCGTTTAAACGTTGTAATCTGTTGCTCAGTAAATAGTGACGTCTCTCTGTTTCTTTTTATTTTACTTCTTCTTCTGGGAAGACAAGATCTTTTTGTGTCTTATAAAGATCAATTGGAGATTGAACTCAGTTGGGCACTTTCCATAGAAATAGCCATAGAGTAGAGAAATATTAGCAATGTTTCTTCTGTGAGAAAACAGTTGTAGAGAACAGAAGAAGTTATTCTTCACTAGATTGTTAAGTTCATTTTTGACTCTGTCAAGGCAGAAAAATTATTCTAAGTTGCACCTCACCAGATGTGACAGCAGTACTTGAGGACTGAACCTTGAACTTCCGGAAGACTGTCGCTTAAAACTGTTTGTTATTTGGGACTTCTAAGAATACAATTAATTTCTTTAGCGGTACCTTTATTCGGTTTCATCTGACATGACTAAATAGAAATCTCAAGTAATTTCTAATTGCATTCTTAGTATAACCCACACTGAGGATTGAACCTTAAAACTCTAAAAGATCGTCGCTTATAACTAATTATTGCTGATCACTGATATCCGATGGATGATGGATCCTTGTGAAGAGGTTACATCGGCTAAAACGTTGTGATAATAAAATCCAAGATGAAAACAATAACCCATTAAATAATTCAAACAGTATAATCAAATTGACATTTAATAACATAAAGTTCTCCAATAGTTGGGATGCAAATATTGCTTAATGCAAGAAAGACGTTTTCTGATAGATCACCCACCCACTCATGAACTAGCAGCCAATCAAAATTCAGAGAATGAACTTGCTCATCTGAGCATAATGGGACCTTCTAATATATCCATATTTATCAACATTTTAAGAGTTTATAACTATTGGAATATGACAAGAGAATATTCTTATTGTTTTGACTCTCGAGTATATATCCGACACAGTTAATCAATCGAGAACCACATCACTATCTAAAAACATATAAGATATTAACTGATATATACTCGAGAGTCAAAATAATGAAAAGAATATTCTATTGTCATAGCCCTATTCATAATTACTGAAATACCGATCACAATAAATTGACTTTTCTTTTTTAAAAAACAGTACGGTTACCTTATAATGGCGATCTGATCGCGAAGAAGCATCTGATGAGAGTTCAAAGATTGTCTATTTGAATGGTGTAGGGAATATCAGATCTGTCTTATAAAAAGCGACTCAAAAAGTTTAACCTTTTCTCCCTTGAAACCCAATGATTAAGCGGTGATCTTATTTTGGTCTACAATCTCTTCAACGGTCATTATAATATTCTTCAGGACCTGTTATTCATTTCTGCACTAGAAAGAGATCTACACGGACACAACAGGAAACTATTTCAGTACCGATTTCAATTGAAACGAAAGACAACCATTTTCTCAATTATGATTTCTGGACTTATCTCTTGTGTTTTATTTTACTTCAATCAAAATTCTCAGAAATCAAGGAGCCCACAACATGGGCCTAACACTTGAACTCTATATGAGATACATAGATACGCAAATGTTCCATTAACGTTCTTTATCTTTCAAACACTGAATTAGTAAAGAAATTGAGAACATAATTTTTCTCACCCAAATTAACCATTTTCATTTTAAATAGATTTTCAAGTGAGGTCATAAATGAACCAACACTGCAAAAATTTTAGATGAATTTGGACATGTGTAGGGCTACTGCATCCTCTTGTGTGATAAATTTCTATCAACCTTTCTCTATATTGCATTTGAAACACTGCTATGTTTTTGGGGTAAATAAATTGAATTGAATTTATGACAGACTCATGATTTACGTGGTATTTCATTTTTTTTCTCGATAAAAAAAGTGGAGGCCTTAAATTCCTGCTATATTTCAATTCTTTTTTTTTTCCAGAAAACTATGAAAATTAGTGGTATATGACATATGTCCCACTTAGTTTGCCTTTTCTTTTCACTTGTAATTTAGAAATAGGTTTCAACTTGTTGGAAATCAACATACATATTAGTGATGGGATGATTCCAATATTTTTACAGATTCCGATACAATAACCGATTCTGTTCTGAATTACGGATTCCGATTCTTTTAAATTTCTAAATAAAGAATTGTTTTTTCAGAGAAGAGTTACCACAAAAAAAAAAAAAAAAAAAACATGAAGTATGATTGATAGTTTAAAATCAATAAATCATTTCTTCATTAATACGAACCATGAAAAATGAAGTTTTATCCAAAAATAAATAAATAAAAACAATGAAAAAATTGTTTTTAGCATCGGAAAATATACAAATTTGAAATTGCATTTGAAATATCGTCATATTGTTTTGACAAATAAATTGAATTGAGTTTATGAGAGACTCTCGCGATTTAAGTGGAATTTCATTTTTTTTGGAATAAAAAAAATTGGAAACCTCAAATATTTGCTGTACTTCAATTCTTTTTTTTTTAAGGACAATATCGTAGTAACCGTTGGGAGAGGAAATTTAGACAATTGGATTACTTAAGGGGATGGCTCATCAACAATCAATCGAGATCCACATCACTATCTAAAAACATAAGATATTACTGATACATACTGATGATTGTTTTGATAGACACTATCTTTGGAATAACCTCAAAGATTAAAAAAAAAATCGGGAGGAGGTAAGGTTTGGTGAGTGTAAAGCCCATTCAGGATCATGCCTCCTACTGATGTTATGATTACAAAAGTCTACAATCTCATCAATAGTCATTATGATATTCCTCAGGACCTGTTCTTCACTTCTGCATGAGAACAAGTACTACACAGACATTCCAAGAAACTATATCACTGCCAGTTTCGATTGAACCGGAGGGGAGGGGGCTACTTTCTGAATAAGAATCCTTGGATCTTAGAATAGAATTCCAAGGGAAGTAATAAATGTACCAACATGACAACAGTTCAAGGTGAACTTGGACAGATACTGGGCTATTACGTTCTGTTCTGTGTAAATTTCTACCACCTTTTTCTGACAAGGCAATTTTTTTATTGCATTTTCACTTGAAACCAGGCATAGTGCCACTTTAATGAAAGGGACTACTATCGGGGACATAATTTGCATGGATATTATGTCGAGAGTTCAGTAATAAGATGTCTGTTTGCATGACACTTGAACTTCTACACGTGTGGCACTATATCTTAGTGCCACAGTTGCTAACACTCTTCAGCATGGCCGGGTAGTGATTTGGCCATAAGCGTAGAAATACACAGAAATGCAAGCCCAGAATTCTCTTTCTTGATCGGCCTCTTTTTCGTCCGGACAGCATGGGGTGAGCACGCATATTTCTGTGTCTCCATAAATGCGAGGGAGCCCCATCCCCTCCCCCTCAATACTAGTTAAGCATAGTTAGTTTGATAATTGTAGGATATGTAAAGTGTAAATTGTTTTTTGTAATATATATATATATATATATATATATATATATATATTTTTGTAAAATAAATAGTTAAGATTACATAATATATATTACAATTGTATCGCGTGGCGTTTTTTTTTTTTTTTTTCGTGTGTCTGCCATAAATTTCTTCATTAAAGAATGAAGTTGTCTTAAGGAAAAGGAAGACTCCAAAGACACCAAAGGTCAAGACGTTTCCTGGGAGAAGAAGAAGAAGAAGCCACACAGCCACATCCAACATCTAAAGTATGATTTTCTTCTTGACACACCAACATATTTACCCGTTTTTTTGTTGATGTTTTCATGTGCTTATCTGTGGATACCGTTTATTCCCCCGGGGAGCCAGTTGCGTTCCCAGGACGTTCCGTAACCAAGTAACCCTACCTGGGGAGGCTATAGTACCATACACGTCTGTACAGTCAGGGAAGCAGTAACATGCAAAGTTTAGCAGCCCGAGGGGAAAACGATCGAAGTAGAAGTTTTTTGTTATCTAGAGATCTCTACTGCTTAGGGGGTTGGATTTAACTGCTTGTTGGGTTTGTCGGGAGTATTTACATCGATGGAGTACATGAACTCAAAGTTCTTCAAAGCACTTACGATGAACATTCTTGTAAAATAAGCAAGGGGATGCAACATTGCATCGATGAGACAGAGATGGAAGCACAATGGTTTTATTTTTTTAATACCAAGTAAATTGAATTCAATTCAATTGCACCCGCGTTAATTTTCCTGAATTCTATTGTGATCTTGATGTTCTAATTTTTTTTTCTTTTTTTAACTGTGCAGACGGAACCCCATGGACTCAAACAAACGATTGCCACAAAGACTTCTGAAACACTATTAAACATCGTGACCTTATTTTTGTGCACTGCCATGACAAACTATGCACGTGTCATTTGAACCGATTTGGGGGTCAATACAACGTCATTGGACAATAAATATTACTACGATCAAAATTCAAATAAAATTCCGGTAAAATCTAAAACATAAATGTGCGGTCTCGTTTTCTTTCTTTACCTTTCTCTCCGGGAATGCAATTTTAAGCAAGGCACTATACCTAGTGTAAACTGGCATGGCCGCTACCTTTTAACTGTTCCACAACAGTTAAAACCTGTCTCGGACCTACACGTTGTCTGGTACCGTCGCAAAGGAACAAATAAATAAAAAAAGGAAAGAAAACCAAAATCCGTTTTATTTTTCTGTTTTAGCAAAAAGCATTTATTACCACTACGTTCCAAACAATGCCTGCTTCTTGTTTTTTTTTTTTTTTCTAACTGTTCATTTCGTCTCCCATGAGGTTAACAAAACCCTGCCATCCCGACACCAGCTTAAAAGTCTCTCACCGCCACTACAGGGACACACGTCCATCTCAACCGGCCTGGGTTTTTCTTTCTGCTCATTACCAGGTGGTGCATTTTTCTCTCCTTTTCTTGTGATGAATGCTCGCACACACTTGCTAAATTTGCATACATGCTTTAACGGCTGAGTTTACCAACTACTTTATCCACTAGGCCATATGTCGTTGCTATCGCCATGGATTAAATAAAGGGTTCCATTCGAAATTTGGTGCAGATTCCCAAGTTTGACAGAAAGAATCAAGAGTTCGAGAATATACACCTGAAGAAGGTTCAAGTTTAAATCGACCAAAACGTTCATTTATTTATTGAAGACTATTATCTTCATCTTTTATTTGTTTTTTCATGACGTTTCGGCCAACTATTCCTCTGGCCTTCATCAGGTGGTAACCACGACAGGATAGGAACTCCGAATCTCCTAACTGTATCCTTTTAGCAATTACTGCCTTCCATAGTTGTTTTTCGTCGTGAAACAACAACTAATAAAGATGAGGATAATAGTTCATGAATTAATAAATAATACTCATCTCAATAATGAATTCCAATTAATTAAATAATATAAATCGAAACGTTGTATCAATAACACGCAAGTTAAGAACAGTAGTCCAAATAATCCAATTATCAATCTTCACCTAAAAAAGTCAGAAAAAATTCTATAACTAAACTAGCAGAGAGCCCTGATGTTGCCCGGGATTGAATGATGATCAATGAGTGTTTCACATTCCTATATTTTTATTGTCATCAAAATCGGTGAAATTGCCTATTTTTCAATCCAATTGATTGATTCTCTACTCTAGTAGAAGACAACATTACATGCCTCCCCGCAGTGACTAACTTCATAATACATTGAGTTTTAGATTGCACTGTAGAGAACCTACTGTTGATTTTATAAAATTATTTTTATATTTAACGGCTTGAATTAAAGTTTAAAATACAAAAGTCAAATATAATGGTTGTATCGTGCTTTAAACAATCATTTAGAACGCACCTCTGTCATATCAAAGAATCTACTCTTGATTTCATATGCCGAGCTTTTCAGCTTTTGTAGTAATACAACTCCTCAAATGCACTTGTGATGTTAGGCTGTATAAGGTGTTAACTTTGGACGAAATCGCCTGTTTCTTCTTTCATTGCATTATTTTGATTATCAATACTTATTGAAGATATTCCGATACAAAACCTAACTAAGAACACTGCCAAATACATTAAGTACATTTGTGTGAAATTTCATAAAAATCGGTCCAGCCTTGTGGAGTCAATAGGTAATGAACTCTCTCTCTCTCTCTTTCTCTCTCTCTCTCTCTCTCACACACACACACACACACACACACACACACCGAGATAACGTTACTTTATATGATAGTAGAGACGTTTTAAAAAAATTAAATGATCGGAATTGATCATTGTATCGGAATCGGTAATTGTATTGGAATCTAGAAAACTATTGGAATCGTCCCGTCACTAGTTCGAAATCAGATGGCTTGTTCAGTGAAGGTCCGACTTGAATTTCATCAGTTAATTAAGACTTTTTTTTTTTATTTACTAAGGTTCGTCTTTAACGGTTTCAAGACCAAAACAAGTGCAGACATTTTTTAATAAATATATTTATTTATTAAAACAAATACAATGCTTCGAATTACAGCAAATTCTTCATCAGGAAAATCCAGGTTTCATTTAATTTATTTAATTTTTCTTTACGTTGCATGGTGGTGGTGATAATCCTTGGGACGTCTTCAGATGTTGTTGAAATCTTCAATGTTAGTTCCAGTATTTGCGTCGGTCAACACGTGTGTAATAATTAGGGCTGTGACAACAGCATATTCTTCTCATTGTTTGGACTCTTGAGTATATTTCCATTAATATCTTATATGTTTTTATATAGTGTGAGAAATTTCATATACAACCGCCATCTTTCTTGTTTAGGCCGGCTACACTGTTCAAGTAGCTGGTCTGTAATTGGTTTGAATTTGAATGTGTCAGGTGATTTGACTTGGCGCGCTTTTTGTATCATGCTATTATTTTTCAGTCTAAGAATAATTCGGCAACGGGACAGACTCAAAACACAGCGGCTGCCACTGATGGCAGCCAAGACAATTCGTTCATGAACACCAAACAGTTGGTGAACAAAGGACACATTTCTTCAAGCAGAGACAACTTATATTGCTGAATCTATCCAAATCAAAGATGACATTCAAGAACTGTTATGCATGTATATTTTCCAAATATTGGATCTTATCTCATTTCATCTTGAGTCCCGTGGGGCTCACATTATGCCTAATTATAGGCGCAATCATTCCCACCGAGTTTACCATGAACATTCATGAATCCTTCCAAAGGAACAACGAACTAATATTCCGACAATAGGAATTCGAACTAAAGGCTCCATGCGTATGAAAGCAAATCGGGCCACCGTTTTGCAAAAGGGCTTACCAGAACCAAAGAACTTTCATTGCTATTATTTATGAATAAATTTGGAGTTTGAAAGGTATGGCTTTTGTTTGTGGAATTCATTTGCTTCTGCAGAGAAGAAATTGAGTTGTGTAAGAAAGAGATTTCATACAATAGACTTATGTAGTTCTCACTTGATTAAGTGTGTGTAACTATGTCGGATATATACCCGAGAGTCCAAAGAATCAAAAGAATATTATGCTGTCACAGTCCTAATAATAATATAGGGATTAACTGTTTTTTTTTAAAACACTGTTGATATATGAAATACAAACGTAAGCTTTAATGGTTTTAAAACAAAAAACAAGTGCAGACATTTTTTTTAAAATAAATATATTTATTTTTTAAAACAAATTCAATATTTCGAATTATAACAAATTCTTAATCAGGAAAATACAGGTTTTATTTAATTTAATTTGTTTTGTGTCGTATGACGGTCGTAATCCTTGGGAAGATTTTAGCATCTGGAGACGCCCCAAGGATTACCACCGCCATGCGACGTACAAAAAAAAAAAAATGAATAAATTAATTGAATGAAACTTAGATTGTCATGATTTAAAATTTGAGTTTGTTTTACTATACACATAGATTCCAAAAAATTGTTAAGAAACAAATATATAACAAATAAATGTTATCAAAAACAAGATAAGTTACTTTTCTACATAACTGGATAATTATTTAGTGTTTTTATTTAATGTCACATGTTTATTCAGCTCGAAAAACATACAGTGTTTACCGATGTATTGGAAAATTAAAAATAGCGTCCGACTCTCTCTTTGACACAGTAAATTTGGGAAAAGGATTTAAAAATAAAAAACTAGACAAAATACTGTTAAAAACCCACCGAATATATGCCACGTTAACATATATTGAGCGAGTTTCTAACAGTATTTTGTCTAGTTTTTTTTTAATTTTTTTAACCCTCTTTTTCCAAACTTACCGTGTCAAAGAGAGAGTCGGTCGCCATGTTTAACTTTCCAATACATCGGTAAACACTATGTTTTTTTAGCTGAATAAACATGCTATATTAAACAAAAACACTAAAAAGGTATCCAGTTAAGTAGAAAAGTAACTTATTTTGCTTTTGATAACATTTATTTGTTATACAAGAACCCAGGTTTGCCCAGCTGGGCAAACTTGAGTCCTTGTACCGGAAAAATATCCAGTAAATAAAACGTTGTTTAGTAAATCGTTATCTTTTTATTTATTTATTTATTTTTTTTTTTTTTTTGCATCTCCATACACCAAACATGGATATAAATATCACTAAAACACCCGCTGGCTGGGTCATAAGCTTCATTTCGAACCGCGTCTCTCTCTCTCTCTCTCTCTCTCTCTCTCTCTCTCTCTCTCTCACACACACACACACACACACACGCAGTAAATCGAATTAACTAAGGGAGATAATAACTTCCGGTGAATACCGGAAAAGTATCCAGTAAATAAAACGTTGTTTAGCAAATCGTTATTTTTTTTTGCGTTTCCATACACCAAACGTGGACATAAATATCACCAAAACATCCGCTGGGGTCATAAGCTTCATTTTGGTACCTAACTTGCCTGGTGGGCACACACACACACACACACACACACACACAGTACAAAAATTTATAATAGGATATTTGTTTTTTGACAATTTTCCGAATCTATGTGCATAGTAATACAAACCCATGATTTGTTATAATTCGAATACTGAATGGGAGAACTAAAGTGATCTCTTTGATATAGGAGGAATATAGCTTTTATGAAATAAATATTCCTTTTATATGATGATGATGATGATGATGATGATGATGATGATGATGATGAGACTGATGATGAGCTAGACATTAAAACAACCTTGATGATGATGATGATGATAACGACTTATGGAAGTTGAAAGCTAAGGCAACGCCAGGTACGTGTGCATCTACGCTTGTACTGATCTTTTAAACAAAACAACTATGCAAGCGATTTTTTTGTTTTCTTTATTTTGCATACTTTGCAGAAAATTTTAAAAAAAAAAGAAAAAAAGAAAATCTTAGTATATTCACAATTTTAGATTTCAATTAGAATCCTTTTGGCTAAATTCCAGATTTATTAATTAATTATTTTTTTGTTTTGTCTAAATTTTTAATTACAAAAGCGATACGGCAACCATAACTACTCCGAGGTGAGCGGCTGGTGGTAGGGGGAGGGGAGTGGTTTTAGAATAAGACAAAGACGTGTGCGCAGCGGGAGATGAACACTGAACGAAAATTTGTTTTAAAAAGCGTTGACTCTCACAGTAGTGTCGAAAAATACTGCAGGGGAGGTATTGTTGAGAGAAAAGCAGAACGAGAAAGACAGGTGGAAGGGGAGATCGAGGGAAAGAAGGAGAGATAGAAAGTGAGAAAACGGTGTCAGGAAGAATAATACTGAAAAGGAAATGGTGAGAGGAGATGAACCGAGGGAGAAAAATCAGAACGATGTCATATATAAGGAGAGAAAGGAGAATAATTATTCCGGTAATGAGCGATTGGAAGAGGGAGAGGGGGGGTGATAGGTAGATAGACAGAGAGAGAGATAGAGAGAGACAGACAGATAGATTAGAAAAGAAGAGAAATTGTACAACAATAAAGAAAGATTGTAAGAGAGAAAGCGGGGAGAGGGAGAAAGAGCGGGAGTAAAAAGACTGAAAAAAAGAGAGAACGAAAAGAGAGAGACACACAGAGAAAGAAAGAGGGAAAAATATTAGTGTCCGAGAGAGAGAGAGAGAGAGAGAGGGAAAGAATTATACAGAGTGAAACGATAAAGTTGTCACCCTAAAGGACACAATACTACAGCTTTATTTGAAAACTTTTCTTGAAAAAAAATCAATTCAGGTAACTTGATTATGTAGTAGTGCTGACATCTATTCAATGTAACCACCTTCAGCCTCAATCACCACCTCGATACGCTTCCGAAACTGGAAGCATACCTTTTCCACAAGCACAGGCGGGAGCTCAGTGAATAAACGGAAGATGGCGGCGATCAGGCTGACTTTGGTGTTGTGGGAGGTCATGTTGGTGATATTCTCGACATATAACCAAACGAAGTAGAACAGCAAGTTCAGGTCGAGAGAAGAGAAGAGGCAGTGAGAGAAGGGTACACAGTTGTAGCATCCCTTCTGAAGCTTTGGACTTGTGAGCCGGCACCGAGTCCTGCTGCCACACCCAGGGTCTGCCAGCGGCCATGTTGTTGCACCAGGGAATCACCACACTCTTCAGCACGTCCAGGTACACTTTGGTGTTGACTTTCAAGCTGATTTCGAAGATGTGAGGTGACATAATGTGGCCCTTATTTGAAACCATAACCGTGATCGAAAATGTTGTTTTCACCACCCTGGTTATGTTCCTGTCATCAGGATTTGCATTTTGAGGGTGTTGGGAATGGTCCTGTTGGCATAATTTTCATCAGTAATGAGCATAAGTTGTACGGCGGCACATCTTCAATCTCGCTTGTTGAACATTGTGTCACTTTTAGACATGATAGAAGGCTCCTAGTGCTCTTGGGATTTGTACACAACTGGTCAACTAGTAGATGATCTGCAACAGAAAAAGAAAACTGGTTTTCATCAAACGGAAATGGAATCCTGTTGTCTTTATAGGGCGACAATTTTATCGTTCCACCTTGTACTGATAACAAAGGACTGGGAGGGAGAGATAGGAGGAGGAGAGAAATAGAATGATAAAGAGAGAAAGAGAGAGGTGTAGAATAATTAGAAAAGAGAGAGAAATAAGAGAGAAAGGAGGAAGTAAGAGTTAACGAAAAGAGAAAGAATTATATTGATAATGGAAGATTGGAAACACGAGCGGAGAAAGAGAGAGAGAGAACGGAAAATTTGAGAAAAGCTATCTATAATATAAATCTCACCTGTCTGTATAAATGTATATAGGTCTGTATATATGTGTCAGGTCATGTCATATACACTGGTACCATGTAACCCAGTACTACCTGCCTCATGGTCGAGTCACCTGCGACTAAACTGGTTCCCCCACCAGACTTGTTTGCTGAGGAGGGCGGCTAGTCTCCCTGAAGGATTAAAAACAAGACCTTCCAAAGGGCGAATGAACCCTTTTTCAGGGTCAACAGCCAACTAGCACGTGTATATTTGTGTGTATGTATATATGTGTTGAGGTTGAAACGACTCCCGTAAGCCGTGGTGAAGGCAACCTTTCTAGGAGAAGCGAATCTCTGATTTAAAAAACCATAAAGCAGGAGACCAGTACCCGCATTAAGCTGGGCTGCAGTTTAACTTCTTGCTGGCTATCTTGCTCTTGCTTGTTGCTGGATCTCAACATTTTGAACGGAGAGAGAGACTTAGCTGTCGTACAAAGCTAAGACTCTGTAACATCATCTTTGTATAGATACTCACTCAGGCATTTGGGCTCATGGACTTAAATGTCTGAGGGAGTGGCACTCGTCTGCCAAGACATTGCAATCATCATCATGTCTGCCTATAACTTTCGACAGAGGCGTTGGATTTTCACAAAATCAAACAAAACAACAAAACTCCATACGAATAGTGGCCTTGTAGAGGTACAGGATACTTTCAGGTGTAAGTAATTTTCTAGCACAGTAGAGAGAGCCCACCTTCCTCGCAGCGGCCATGGCAATGCTCTCAATGTATCTGTTCAAACTCGTGTTCCTTGTGAACGTTAAGTCGAGGAGTTTGAACGAAGTACTTTCAGGTAATGTATCTTTAGCCATTGCTATGATGGGTGAGAAGGTTTCTTGTAATTATTGAAGGAAAAAAGCTTAGTCTTGGAAGCACTGAATGTGACCATCCAAATAAAATAATTATGTGTAATTCGCGACCAGGCAACGCCAGGCGACCTGCTAGTTATAGCTAGAGAGAGAGAGAGAAGCAGAATGTTTAGAAAAGAGAGATGACTTATTAAATCGATGAAAGAAGATTAAAAGAAGTAGAGTCCAGAGATTAAAAAAAAGTGAGAAAATTAGAATGATGAGAGAGAGCGAGAGAGAGAGATGTCGATTCACATTACACTTGAACTTCTGCATGTCAGTACAGTTGGGAAAGCAGGAACCAGAGAAACACCCGTCTATCTGGAACCACTATCGGTAATTTCCCCCACTGTTTATCTGTGCCTAAACCTAAGCGTAGATTCCATGAAAAAAGTTTATTTTTTAGAACTGCACGCCTGTGGAACTCTCTTCCGTTTGCCTGCTTTCCAGCTGAATACAATATGGCCGACTTCAAGTCCAACATAAACAAGTTCTTGATGAGCCGTTCTACTTGTTAAAAAATTTACTGAATTTCCATCACTAACGATTACTATATTGTCCAATTGACTACTGTACACACTTTAACCTTTATCCTCGAGTGGCCTCTGGGCCTTGATGTGGTGATTCTTATGTAAAAAAAAAAACAATTATAGACATATGGAAAAAAATAGAACTAGAGAGAGAGGGGGGTTGATGTTTTCTGATAAGGAAAGAGATTGAAAGAGAGGAGAGAGAGAGAGAGAGAGAGTGGGAGGAGAACAATGAGAAAATTAAAATAATGAGAGAGAGGAGTAGAACGATAGAGAGATTGAAAGAGAGAGGAAATAATGAGGAAATTATAATGATTAGAGAGGAATAAAATTATAAAGAGAGATAGAGACTGAAAAGGAGAGAGAGAGAGAGGGGCTGAAAAGGAAACAATGAGGAAATTATAATGATGAAAAAAGAAACGGCGTATCAAAAAGAAAGAGAGACGGGATGATAAAGAGAGAGAAAGGGAGGAACAATTAAACTGATGAGGAGAAATTGAACCAGAGAGAAAATGATGGAATGGATTATCCTAATAAAGAGAGAGGTAGAAAGAGAGCGAGAGAGATAGAAACTAGCAAAAAAAATGACAACACGTGGTGAGCCTCTGGCTAAATTGTCTTTTGAAAGAGCGATCACAATGGAATCTTTATCGTTCTCCTATGTCCTCGAGGGGGTGGGGAGGAGACTCCCTCTCCACCCCCGAAAAAAACAAAAATGGTGAAGGTTCTTTATTGCTTAGCCGTGTTGTGCAGCAGCATCGAAGCATGTCTCTGTTCTTTGTCTTACGAAGAAACAATCGAGACAAAACTAATCGGCTCGATTACTTTTCAGAAAACCTAGGAAGGCATATCGGTGTTTATTCCAATGGAAGATGCGGTTCAAGCAGCGTGCTCCCCTCTAATCGGTGTGAGATGCCGACGAAATTCCTCTGATTAAATTATTTTATTTCATTTTCAAAGAAAGCAGCTATTAGCAAAAAAAAAAAAAAATGTTTCAACATCTAGGGAAGTTTATAAAGAAGGGATGTGATTTTAATGTAAGTTGGGAAGAATGAAAATACTTTCAAAACAAGCACTGGGATGCAAAACTGCAGCGATCTGACAGGGTTGGAGCTTGGCAGCCACTGCGAGATTGCGAATAAGTAAAAAAAATACTTTTTTTATACACTTTTTATATATTTGTCCAGGAAGGAGAGATGCGCTAGCACAGATGAAAAACTTATATATATATATATATATATATATATATATATATATATATATATATATATATATATATATATATATATATATAGCGTGTCCAGGGGTGATGAAAAAAATCCAGTAAAGTGCTCGATCGTAGATGTGAGAGCTGAAGATACAATATTTATTATTACACTATATATACATATTTCAAGGTCGTACCATTGGTTTCGATACACCGAAAACAGTAATAATATACTGTGGAAAATCGGTATAATCTCTTCGGCGACAAAGAAAAATCTCTATATATATATATATAGAGAGATTTTTCTTTGTCGCCGAAGAGATTATACCGATTTTCCACAGTATATTATTACTGTTTTCGGTGTATCGAAACCAATGGTACGACCTTGAAATATGTATATATAGTGTAATAATAAATATTGTATATATATATATATATATATATATATATATATAAGTTATGGAAATATATATGGCAATTATGCTCGTGAGAATTGGCCAGGCATGCCTGAATGAAACGTGAAATATTCTGTGTAGCTTAATTGCCATATATATTTTCATGACTTACTACCTAGCTCTACCTACCACTGTAAATACTGAAAATTTATGCATAGAATTATATCTTTGTATATTGATTTATGTGATTAAATGAAGTAATCATTCATATATATATATATATATATATATACATATATACATATATATATATATATGTATATGCATATATATATATATGTATATACATATATGCATATACATATATGTATATACATATATATATGTATATACATATATGCATATACATATATGTATATACATATATATATGTATATACATATACATATATATGTATATACATATATATATATGTATATACATATATATATGTATATACATATATATATGTATATACATATACATATATATATGTATATACATATATACATATATATATATGTATATACATATATATATACATATATATATGTATATACATATATATATATATACATATATATATGTATATACATATATATATACATATATATATGTATATACATATATATATACATATATACATATATATATGTATATACATATATATATATATATACATATATACATATATATATATGTATATACATATACATGTATATATATGCACATCTATATATATATATACATATACATGTATATATATATGCACATCTATCTATCTATCTACATATATATATATATATGTATGCACATCTATATATATATATATATATATATATATATATATGCACATCTATATATTATATATATATGATGGCAGCCAATTTGCTTTCGAACATTGCCATCACTCCATATAGCACAAAACAAAAAGGTATATAGAAACACGAAAACATTCAGTGATGGGCTGCATGAATGTGGCTTTTAAGCCCTGCTAAACTCTGGCATTTCTTAGCACACATTGTACAGACATGTGCACCACTAACAGCACGTTCTTGTTGTTCTTTTCTATGCAGTATCAAATGCCGTTTCAAACTGCCTGTCGTTTTGTACGTCCGCCCACAGTTGACACAGGTTCACTCTGGCAACTCAAGACTGCCCACACCTCCCCGCAAGGTCCTTCTCCACCCTCCGCGATCCAAAGCAAGACTCTCCCAGATTCTTTCCTCAATCTCACATTTTTTTAAGGTGGATCTTAAACAATCCTTAAATCTCAATTTAGGCTTTTGAGCCAGATGTTCTCCCTCGACGATCTCGCCATAAAGGAGTTGTTTGGGAAGTCGACTGTCTAACATCCTCACCACATGTCCACTCCATCTCAGTCTATGCTTAAAAACGTGAGCCTCAATGCTAAGGCATTGGGTCCGTTTAAGCCCCTCCACATCACTTACATACATCTTCCAACCCACACCTAAGATTCGTCGTAGACACATCTGGTGAAACCGCTTGAGACGTCTCAAATGCTCCCTGTATGTTGTCCAAGTTTCATAAACATAGAGAAGAGTAGAGAGAACGCATGTGGCATAAACCTTAATCTTAGTTGCCAGCAAGATCCCATGACGTCTCCACAAACGCCTGTCCAACTTTCCGAAGGCATCACTTAACCTGCTGATCTGTAACAATACCTCATCATCCAGGGCACCAGACATACTCAGTATGCTACCCAAGTATACAAACTTAGTAACAACCGCTATCCTTGACCACAGATATAAATTGATTGCTCATAGTATGGCATGCCCAGAGCAGGCTGATACATTAAGACAGTTTTTTTTCAGATTGATGGTCGTCCACATGATGCTGCATATCAGTCACCGTATGAGCCACCAGATCACAGTCATCCGCATAGAGCAAGTCACAAATCGTGTTGGTGAGTACCTTTGTACTTGCATTGAAGTGCCTAATGTTAAACAACCTCCTAGTAGTTCGGTAACGGATATAGAAACCATCAGAGCACCCCCCAAATGCCATCCGAAAGTCCATGGTGAAATACAAGGCAAAGAGTGTGGGTGCTGGAATGTCTCCCTCCTTAACACCATTTTCTACTAAGATAGGATCATCCAGCTTTCCCCCAACGTTGATCACAGCCTTCATATCATCATGGAAGAGCTTTAAGATGGTTAAGAACTTGTCAGGACAGCCAAGCTTTTTTCAAAATCTCCCACAAAGCATCCCTATTGACTGTATCAAAGGCCTTAGTTAAATCGATGAACACCTGATACAGTCCCTTTTGGTGTTCTATACATTTCTCCCGCAGTTGCCTGGCTGTAAAAATCATATCCACTGTCCCTCGACATCTTCTGAAACCACACTGCCACTCAGGCAAAACATCATCAGCAATATGCTCCGGCATTCTGTCTAGCATGATCCTACAGAGCACCTTACCAACTACTGACAGCAAAGAGATGCCTTGATAGTTTCCACATTAATCTCTGCTACCCTTCCCCTTGTATAGCACTACCATCAATGCATCCCGCCAATCCTGTGGAATACACTCATCCCACCAAGCAGTCTGCAACAATTCCACTAAGCGTTGCATCATCTTGGGTCCAGAACATTTAAAGATCTCCGCATGCAAACGATTCAGGGCAAGAGACTTTCCATTGTTCAGCTTATGGACAGCTATTTCAACCGCCTAGAGAGAAGGAACCTCTGCCAAGATATCCTTGACCGAATTGCTAGGAATCGACCTAACAAACTCTTAATCAACGTAAGAAGGTCTGTTCAGGAGGGCATCAAAATGCTCCCTCCATCTATAAAGAATGTCGGTAGGGTCTCAAAGAAGATCTCCACCATCTTTCGAGCGCAGAGGAGTGATAGGTGATCTGGAGGGTCCGTAAACCGCATGCAGTAGGCTGTATAAGACCTTGGTGTTGTTCGAATCTGAGGCGAGCTGTATTTCCTCAGCTTTCTGCCTCCACTATTCATCCTGCATGTTTTGCAACCTCCTCTGCACCTCGTGCTTGATTGCCTTAAAGTTGTCTCGCAATCGATCTTGCTCACCATCCGTCAAACCACCCCTGAGATAAGTGTGCAATGCCCTGGCCTTTGAATCAAGCAGAGCCTGAATTTCAGTATCATTCTCATTGAACCATGTTTATGCTCACAATAACCCAATACTCTCTCACATACCTCATAGACAGATTCCTTAAAAGCAGGCCAAGTATTTTCACAATCTATCTCTTCCATCTCCTTAACTAGTTTCTCCCTCACAATATTGTCCCTTGGACGGGCAACATTAAGTCGCTTTGGGATAGCAACACCAGGTCCCCTCATCTTGGGCTTCACAACACATTTAATCTTTGCACGAACCAACCGATGGTCGGTCCAGCACTCCGCACCTCGCATGACACGAACACTGCAGATATCCCTCATCTCACATTTTCTGACTAACACATAGTCTATCAAGTGCCATTGTTTGGAACCAGGATGCATCCAGGTCGTCTTGTATTTGTCCTTCTACTGAAACTCGGCGGTACCGATTTTAAAACCCATCTCTGAACAAAACTGCAACAACATCAGACCATTGCTATTACACTTGCCCACTCCGTGTTTACCCAGCACATCCCAGGTTTCAAAATCTCTTCCCACCCTAGCATTAAAATCTCCATGAAGATCTTATCAGCAGAGGGAATGCGTCTAACTGCATTGCACAATGCAAGATAGAAAGCAACCTTTTCATCTTCTGTTGCATCCATAGTGGGTGCAGATACTCAAAAAAGTTGTATAATGACCATTTACCAGAGGTCATGATCCGGTCACTCACACCACAGGGAAGTTCTTCCAGGCTAGAAAGAATTGATGCCTTTAAAGCAAAAGCCACGCCTGATTCCCTCTTATATCCATCCGCTCTACCACTCCAGAAAATGGTGTAGGCCCCAGCCAACTCAGAAAACTGTCCCTCATCAGCCAGCTTGATCTCAGAAAGAACAACTATGTCCATGTCATAACATTGAAGTTCCTTAGATACAAGAGCAGGTCTACGCTCTGGATGCTTTATTGCTGACGGCAAGTCAAGCAGCGTCCGCACATTCCAACAGTCGATGGTCATTGTCATATATTTCCTTGTAGTAGCATGATGACGACCAGGTCCAGGCTGTGGAGCCCTGAAACACCTGCCAGGCCAGGCCCTGGAAATTCCAATTCCCTTATTGCCATTTACGTTTATAATCATATTTTCCAACTTCATTGAATGTTTTGCCGTTTTAGGCTACAGCCAGCCTTTTTTGCTATCAAGATACACGAGATGGTAAAAAGTGTATCTAATTTATATCGAGCAATGCCTGTGCACGAGGATTGTTATAATGGGGAAAGACTTTGCACTGAGACAATCCCACTCTCTAAACAACTGCCACATTGATCCAAAAAGAAGAGCAAGTCAACATCATTCTATGCAGCAGTCATCGCAGGTTTTATATCAGAGTTTTCCTTCTCCTAGGGAGGTTGCCTTCACTACGGCTTACAGAGCCCTCTCCACCCACCATGCCATTTGATCCATGACTGGAACTTAGGTTGCTGGGCACCAGAGCATATTCCACATGCCGGTGGGTCATATATGCCGCAGCTTACAGGACCTAAGCTCCTCTGGAGATTTCTGTCAGGGTTACCTTACCCTTAGCCTTTGGTTAAATAACCTTGACACATAAGGCAGTGGAGGTCCAGTTATATGGGGCAGGACACTCGCCATTCATCAGAGCCCTGTCGGCATGGTAGTGGTCACAACATGCACGTGGGGTTGATTTGTGTGGGAGAAGCACAAAAAGACGCTAAGACATCTGTGTGCTTTTAACACACGTCCACACCAGACCTTAACCACTAATTATATATATATATATATATATATAATATAAAGCTGAACGTCTGTTTGTGTCTGGTCACGAATAGGCTCCTATATGATTGACTATTATAGAAAACTTATCACATATAATGATAGATGTATCGAGACACAGGAATGGGTATGTTTGATCTGGCATAATGATGATTCATTAAAATTGTGGGGTCTGCGTACGCGCCTGGTCCACAAAGTATGGAAATAAAAAATTTAAAAATTAAAAAAAACGTTTGCAAGTGTTTTTGATATAGATGTACATAATAATACTTTGATAAGTATGTTTTAACTTAAATAGGAATGGTATAATAAAATTGTGAGATCTGCATTGTTTCAGTTTGAAGAAATATGGTATAATAAAATTATGGGGTGTTCGTTCACGCCTAACCTCCATAGAATGGAAATATGTCACAAAGTTTAACAAGGTTTTTAATATAGATCCACAGAATATTATGATAAGTGTTTCAGTGTGAACAGGTATGGTATAATAAATTATGGGGTTTATCTATTTTATTTTTACTTTCATCATATGTTGCTTTGGTTTTGATATCCCCAAATTCAAAGCTATCTCTTTACAACCCTTTCTTTTCATAACCTTTCATAAATCAGAGTCCATTTTCTGTAGTCTGTTTTTGAACCCAGTAAACGACGGCTACTTTTGCTTGTATATATATATATATATATATATATATGCACATCTATATATATATATAAAACTTCATTTAATCACACACACATATAGATATATAGAGATAGATAGATAGATAGATATGTGTGTGTATGTATATATATATATATCTATAAAAGTGAAAGTGTCTGTGTGTGTACATTTCCCTACGCAGTAACTGTCAATTTTAAGTCTATAGACTCGAAATTTGATATACAGGGTACTGAGATCTGGGAAAATCGATGTGATCGGTTTTCGGCCAGAAATTTGGCTGTTAAGGGTTAAAGTTCAACCTTTTGACCTTTGAGAACTCTACCAAACTACTCCGACAATTTTGGATCTAAGCACTTGAAATTTTAGATATAGGTTCCTTGCACATGGATCTAACTTAATAACTTTATTTGACCCCAAAACAATAAATGTTAAAGGGTCATAATAGGGGTCAAAGTTAAAAAAATTGACCACTTTTTTCTTTTTGCTCAACATACATCTCCAAATATCCGGGCAACGCCGGGCACCCATGCTAATATATATATATATATATATATATATATATATATATATATATATATATATTCCCGGTTAAAAGTATCCAAAATAAAGAAATATATTAAATTTAACGAGGTTATTAGCAGTGCTCAATAAAAAAACAAAATTCTAGTCAAAATAGGTCAAGAAAATTACGATAGGTCGCCATAATATACCTACTGTTTCAATCTAAAAAGATTTTATCAGGCAACCATAGCCTCAGATTGTTATCAAAGCAAGTCTTTTAAAGAAACCTATTATTTTCATTAAAGGACATGCTTCAATACCAACCCGAGGCTATGATTATCTGATGAAATCTTTTTAGATTGAAACAGTAAGTCTATTGTAGCGACTAATGGTAATTTTGTTTACCTGAATTGAATAAAATAATAAAATTATATATATATATATATATATATATATATATATATATATATATAAAACAGAGTTATTGCGTAGGGAAATGTATATATATATATATATATATATATATATTTGATTATGTAAGCATGACTCGTTAGTGTCCGTAGGCATAAAAACTATTAATACTTATTTAACACTATTATAATTATATTAGCCTCTTTAAGAGATTGAAATTGATCCCTGAACTTGGAGAGAGCGGTCAACTAGCATAGATGCCTCATTTTAAATTTCCTGTTTATAGAATACTCTCATAGCCGTTGATTATGACAGCTCGCTTTCATGTCTTCATCTGTTATATAAATCTCACCTGTCTGTTTAAATGTATATATGTATGTTTGTATGTCTGCCTAAAACTTTCGACAGAGGCGACGGATTTTCACGAGATCTGTATCGTTTTGAATCTCGACCCTTCGGACGACAAATATTGAAAAATTGCCCAAAAACATTAATTCCTTCACCCTCAACTGGGCAATTTTTTTATAGGAAGAGGTTGCTTTTTTCGCCGATATTTTCGAAAGTCATTCCCTCTTTTCGATTGTCTAGCCTTAATTTAAACCTATGTCACTTTCAGTTTGGCGATGGACACAACATCTAACCCGTCATGGTTTTTTTTTTTTTCACATTCTTTTCCTCCATCACGGTACAGGTTCGAGCCTGCTTGCCTACTACCGCTTGCAATTTACCTTTTTTTTCTTTTTTTTTTTTTTTTGCTCAACAAACACCCTTACACACACCTCCACTTTCTTTTCAGCCTTCAACTGATGATGTGGTCGTTAATTATCTGTTTGAAAAGACACTCCCACTTTCTTTTCTGCCTTCACGTCATGGGTTCGAGCCTGCCTGCCTACTACAACTTGTTTTTTTTTTTTTTTTTCAACACACACCTACAAACACCCGGGCAATGCCAGGCACCTAGGCTAATATTCTATAAATCATACTGTAGAATAATCAAAAGAACTGTAGTAGTCAATAACACACAACAACAACAACAATAACAACAATAATAATAATAGCAGCAACACTTACCAAGGGTCCAGCTTATGCACAAGACCGACACCAGATTGAGCTGGACTGAGGGCTTGTATTTATGTACAAGCATATCCAATCAGGTGATTCAGCCAATCACAATCCAAAGAATAGACTGGCCCATGTGTGCACAATGGAATCTCCCATTGTGCCATAAATAGTTCTCCTCTTTCATGAGAGGTAACTTTAGTCTTTGTCAAGTTATCCACAACTTGAACGCTGACCGAAAGTCCACTACACAATCCAATACATACTAAGTTCAATAGTTTACGAAGCACATACATATTATTGACGCTCACGCATATCATTATAAAAATGCATTACACAACTCAAAATGTGATGTAGAGCAATTCTTTTCTTTATTATTTTTTTGTTTTTTACATTGAACTTATTTTAAAAGCAGGTACGAGTTTGGGTGCGTGCATATCCTAAATATTTACAAACACACATTTTGCCCATGTTACTCATCATATATTTTAGAATATGTATTCCTAACTAACGGGGTAGCTTTGCTCAGTCGTAAAATACGCTTAAATATGATATTTTACTTTGTTCAGATTTTGTATAATTATTATAAGTATTATAGAGAAAGTTTTTAGGTGGCATTATTTTATTTTATTTTTTTTTATTACATTTTCACCCCAAACAAGGTACATTGCCACTTTAGTGTAGGGGGCTACTATCAGGGGCAGCAACTACTGGGGCACTATGTTGGGATTTGGGCAGCAAGATGTCGGTTCACATTACACTTGAACTTCTGCATGTCAGTACAGTTAGGGAAGCAGGGACCTGGAATGGAATTCCAGGGTCTAGCGGTTCTGGGGAAGAAACTACAGGAGTACATTTAGGGATCTCTACTGTGTGGGGGGTGGGATTTAGCTGCCTGTCGGGTTTGTCGAGGGTGTCTACGTCGTGGGGGCACAAGTGTCTGCAGTTCGTCAGAGCATTCACCATTAAAATACTTTTAGAACAGGCAGAGGGATGCAACGTTTCGTCGATGGGACAGAGGCTGAAGCTTAGATGCATCAGCTAGAATCGAAAGCGAAACTGTAGCATTCAAAGCTGGTGACGTTACCACTGTACCGACGTGACACGCTTATGAGCCGATTAAAAATGAAAACTAAACTAAGATGAATGTGCAAAATGTATAACAGTTTTTCCAATTTTGACACATTTTTGTCGCCTTAAAAACTGTTTTGACTTACAAAAGAATGGTCTGTAAAAATTCCAATCATTTGAGACTCCTAGCGCCGCTCTGCGACTTTTAGTTTCAGAGGAGATGGAGTCTAAAAACATGGAGATGGACAGACAGGACAGACAGACACATAGCCTTTTATATATATGTGTGTGTGTGTATATATATATATATATATATATATATATATATTGAGCTCTATTCCACAAAATATATATGACAATGATGGGACAGGGGCTGTAACTTGGTAGATAGTGTAGGACTTATTTAAACCGACGATCTGTCCGAAACGTTAGAATGTGTTGTGACCTTGTAAATTTGTTTATATTAATAAAAAATATCTTGTTCTCCTTTTATTCTGCACTCTAAACAACCTCGTTAAATTCCTTAGTTATCACTCCTATAACTTGTTATATGTAAGATTTTGTAAGGATTCATGCATTAGTTTAGGAGATTTGAAAGTTTTTTGGCAACTCCTAAATGATGAAACTTACATTATTGTGATATTGGATAGGAAAATTTTCAGAAACACAACAGGAATGGAATCAGGATTGAAAGATTGTGACTGGTATAGAAAGCTACTTATGTCGGAAAGTATCCTGTACCTCTACAAGGCCACCATTCGCTCATGTGTGGAGTATTGTTGTCACTTTTGGGCTGGTGCATCTGCTACGTGTCTCTCCATCCTGGACAGGGTTCAAAAGAGAGTCGCCAACCTGATAAGTCCTGAGCTCTCATCTAGGCTTCAGCCTCTGTCCCATCGACGAAATGTAGCATCCCTCTGCCTGTCCTACAAGTATTTTAATGGTGGATGTTCTGACGAATCACAAGCACTTGTACCCCTTCAACATAAATGCCCCCGACAAACCCGACAAGCAGAAAAATCCCACCCCTACACAGTAGAGATCCCTAGATGTAAGAAAGTTTTCTACTCTAATAGTTTCTTCCCCAGAACAGCTAGACTCTGGAATACCTTTCAGGTTCCTGCTTTACCAACTGTACTGACATGCAGAAGTTCAAGTGTAATGTGAACCGACATCTTGCTTCTGAACTCCCTTATGGTCCCAATAGTAACCCTCCTACATCAAAGGTGCACTGTGCCTTGTTTGGAGTGAAAATGGAATTAAAAAAAAAAGAGAACACTTGCAACCATCTTTGGAGCGATGTGTTTAAATAAAAAACAGGAAGAACAAAACTAAAAATATCAAGTGAAGAATTGACGAGAAAAGAAATCAGTCTTCTGCCTAGAAGAAGAAATAACCCGAAAATCATTAAATAAGAGAAGGGCTAGCAGACATATAACCTCAGAGACATAACCTCAGAGATTGCTCCCTTGCAGGCATTGCTACCTCTTCCATAGCCTCAGATACTGTTATTTTATTTGCTTGGATATAAAGTACCAGTCCAGAATCCATTTTTGACAATCAACCTGACAGGTGCTGGGTGAGGAATTGGCCCAGTACCTATCAGTCTGAGGTGTGCCGCTCGAGTATTAACTAGGAAACCATGCCACCTGGCTTTGGGGTGGGGCAAGTTTGTTACTGGAGGCCATGCCACCCGCCTTTCGGGTGTGGCAAGTTTGTTACTTGAAGCACCCCTACCGGGAAATGCCGATGGGGATGCCCGGGCAATTTTTGCTAGGCCAGGGTGCTTCTTCTTTAATTGAAATCCCTACTTTCCAACCTTGTGTCATATCTTGCTGTGGTGGGAAGCAAGTCAATATCTACTGATTAAAGTAGTCGTTACGATCAGGAATGGCATCAGCACAAATAGATGAAAACCAGGAGGGATGAGGATGCCAATTCCAACAAGAAGCTTGTTTGTCACCTCCTTAGTAACAGTATTTGGAGACAATGTAAAGATACGACCACATGGAATATCACATCAGAAGCTGTGAAGCCCGTTACTTACATTAGTATCAGAGCGTTTGAAAAACGTCAAACCCTTAACTAAGGGAAATACGATGGACGACGATGATGATGATGATGATGATGATGTGCTGCATTGCTTACATAAAAAAATGGTTTTAAGTTCTGTTTATTAGTTTTCTGCGAGCCTGCTATGCTTCTTTATTGTTTCTCAAAAATCTTCTGTTTGTTGAATCCAATTACAACCACAGATGAATTGGATGAAAAAAACGCTTCCATAGTTATTCTTTAGGGTTTTAGCAATTAGTTTGCAGAAGAGACTAATGAATTCCTCTACAGATAATCGAAAACATGCCTCAATGTGAAAAGCAGTCAACAATCAAACAACAAATGCTGATATACGATATCACCAGAAACGTTTTTTCAGAAAACAAAACTACATTAAACTTAAGCATTCTCACCATTCTGTTCAATTTAACGTCCGTTTTACATGCTGTCATGTGTTGAACGTGTTTTAGACATTTTGACCGTCTGATTTTAGGTGATTAGATTCAACCCTTTTTTTGGGGAGAGATAATGCAAGATTAATATCTAGAGAAACATCAATAACATTCTTCCAGGTGTATAGGTATAAGAGTTATCTGTTCTTGACAACAGGAAGTAATTAAGGGTGATCTCCCTTGAAAAAGTAGTAATCAGGGATGATCTCCCCCGAACAGGAAGTAACCAGTAGTGATCTATATAGCTGATTGCTCTATATAGCAGAGACATGTGAGCAGCCATTTCCTTTTTGTGTGGAGTATAAGAGTTGTCTGTTCTCGACAATAGGAAGTAACTAAGGGTCATCTCCCCTGAACAGGAAGTAGAAAGAGATGATCTCCCCTGAACAGGAAATAAAAAGGGATAATATCCTACACGCCTGTGGAACTCTGTTCCGTTTTCATGCTTTCCAACTGTCATCGTATTTAAGTCCAACGTGAAAAGTTCTTGATGAGCCATTCCCTTTAGTAAACAAAATTTCCACTACTAACGATTACTGCATTTTCCTAATGACTACTGTACACTCATTAACCCTTATCCTCGAGTGACCCCCGGGCTTCGATAAGTGGTGTCTCCTTTGTAAAAAAAATAAATAAGAAATATCGTCTGAACAGGAAGTAACCAGTGATGATTTCCCTTGCTTTCTATGTATAACAGAGACATGGAAGCAAACATTTGCTTTTTATGAGGAGATCAATAACAAGTTGCAAGGACACATTTTCCCACTTTACATAGGCAAACTATTTTTTTAAATTTGAAATAAAATAAATAAATAAATAAATAATTAGCTGAAAAAAAAATTATCTTTTTTGTTCCAGGCCAAACACGTGTTTTTAGAATAATTTCGAGGGGATATGAGACATTTCAGGAGCACAACGTTTGAGAACAACACCATGAATTGAATCAGGACCTGCAGCCTAAGACTGATCAAGAACCGAAAGACCTCTATAAACCATTTTCAGATGATAACAGAGTCAAGAGAGTGATCAGTTTTCAAAGGAAACACTAGAAACATGAAATGAAGAATTGTCAGCAAAAAGGACAAATAATTTAAATACCATTAAAAAGAGGATAAATATCAGACGAGTAATAAATTATTGTAGATTCTTTTATTAATTTTTTTTTTAATTGTTTTTAAATTGAGCTTTCTGATTAGGAAATCTATATATAAAAGCGAAAATGTGTGTATGTATGTATGTGTGTTTGTATGTCTCGCAAAAACTTTCGACACGAGTCATGGATTTTCGCCAGATAGGTATCATTTTAAAGTTCCAACCTTCGCCCGACAAATATCGAAAAATTGGCCAAAAACATTAATTCCTTCTCCCTAAAATCATCAGTTTTCTACAGGGAAGGTGTAGCAAAAAACGCCCTCTCATGACAAGTGTGCTTCTACGCATGCGCAAATGACGTCGGAACATGATTTAGTGTAAATATTTTAAAAAAACCTTTCCAATTTCGTCAACGTCCTCTTAGCTCACTTGATTAGAGGTCGGCCTCATTATCTAAAGGTTGTAAGTTCGAATCGTGGTGTGACGTGTCTTTTTTTCTTTTTTTCGATTTTTTTTTAAATTTTAATATTGAAACAGGGTTATTTTCACGTTTTTTGTTTTTATTTTTCAGATTTTTTAAAGTAGTTTTAATGTTCGTTTTTCTGTTTTCTTTTTCCATCACATTCGCGTTTTCTTTTTTGCTTTTCCGATTTTTACATTTAACATCATTCGTTTTCCTTACGTTAGTGTTTTTGGTGTTTTTTTTTTCGATTTTTTTAAGTTTTAACATTTTTTATATAAAATATTTAAATATTTAATATTTAAAAATATTTACTTCACTTATTCTTATGTTTTGATTATCCCCCCCCCCCTACGCCCGAGCACACACATCTCTAAACACCCGGGAAACGCCTAGTACCCGCCCCGCTAGCGTTCTGTATATATAAAATCGAAAATGTGTTTGTGTATTTGTATGTCTCGCAAAAACTTTCGACAAAGGCGACGGTTTTTCACGAGTTTGGTATCATTTTGAAGCTCGACATCTTGGACGACAAATATCGAAAAATTGGGCAAAAACATTCATTCCTTCATCCTTTTTTTTACAGAGAGGGGTGAAAAAAATGGTATCTTCATGACAAGATGGCTTTACGCATGCGTCAATACGCGCAAAAGACGTTGTACATTGAATTCGTTTTAAATGTTATAAAAAACAATCTACTTTCATCCACACATCTATAGCGCGATGGGTTAAGTAACAGCGTCATTATCTAAAGATTACATGTTTAATACCAGTTATCAGATATACTTTTTTTCTCGATTTTTAAATATTTAATATTGAAACGACGTTATTTATACCATTTTCTTTTTTCGCTTTTCGCTGTGTTTTTTTTTTGTTTTTGTTTTTTTTTTCCTTTTTGGGGGTTTTGTTTATCCGATTTTTTTAAAGAAGTTTTACGTTCGTTCGCTGTTTTATTTGCTTTGTTTTTTCCGATTTTTAAAAAAGTTTAAACAGAGTTATTTATTCGCTTATTCTTTGCTCCCCCCCCTACATACACACTTCCAAACACCCGGGCAACGCCGTCCTTTTTTGGGGGGAGGGGGTTTGTTTTTCCGATTTTCTTAAAGACGTTTTACGTTCGTTGGCTGTCTTTATTGTTTGGGTTTTTCCGATTTTTTAAGAAGTTCTTTAACCCCCCACCCTACACACACCTCTAAACATCCGGGCAACGCCGGGTATCCACCGCTTGTTTATAATATAAATCTCACCTGTCTGTTTAAATGTATGTATGTACGTATGTCTCGCGAAGACTTTCGACAGAGGCGACGGATTTTCACAAGATCAGTATCGTTTTGAAGCTTGATCTTTCGGACGACAAATATCAAAAACTTGGCTAAAAATATTAATTCCTTCACCCTCAACTGGGCACTTTTCTACAGGGAGGGTCGCTTTTTTCGCCGATATTTTCGAAAGTCATTGCCTCTTTTTGCTTGTCACGTTTTTTTTTTTTTTTTTTTTTCACTTTCTTTTCCTCCTTTGTCGTACGGGTTCGAGGCTGCCTGCCTACTACCACTTTTTTTTCTTTTTTTTTTTTTTGCGCCCGGGCTACCAGGCTACGCGCAATAAAATAAACAGAAAGAGAAAAAACATTTTTTCAATCAGAAAACATTAGTAAACATATCCAAAGCGCCATGTCAAAAGAAGTGATACTTTATTTTATTTTTTTTAGAGAGTCACTGCTTATCAAGGCCTGCGAGCCACTAAAGGATAAGGCTTAATGAGCGTCAGGTGAGACAACACCGTTATGATCAGTGATGGTGGAAATTGGGAAGCAATTTATAATTTATTATTGAAGCAAAGGCTCAACAAGAAATTGTATACACTGGACTTAAAAACGACCATGTTATAGTTAATTGGGAAGCAGCTCGACGGTATTGGGGTCCACACAGGAGTTGTTCTGGAGAAAACAAGTGAAGCATGCATGGTTCCTTGTGAGTGCACAGTGAATGAGGCAGAAAAGAAATGACCAAGTTCAGAATTTGCTCCCCCCCCTATTTAGCCCCAAAAGTCCCCAGGGAGGGTCAAATCCTGGTGAAAATGAACAAACGGGTGCAGTTTTATGCCTTAACATATGTAAATTTGAGTTCTGTTCCATGCAAAAAAATAAAGTCCATCATTTGATTCCCCCCGCCATTTAGCCCCAAAAGTCCCCAAGGCCTTAACACATTTAAATTTGAGTTCAGCACCATGCAAAACTGCTAAATAGACATACACAGAAAATTTTGGACAAATATGGTAAAATAGTCCCAAAAATGGAGTATTTTTATTAGCCCTAAAAAAGCCCCTGGGGCACACGCAAGAGTTATGGCGAAATATAGACAAACAAACTTATATAGAAATCAGTTCGTTACAACTTTTCAGGAAGTTTTATAAGAATCCAAGGCTTCAATTTTTTTTTATAAGCATAAAAGTGTCAATTTTAACCATTTTAACCCGAAAGACACCCCTTGGTGGGGGCAACCAGAGTTTTCCTGGAAAATCTGTTCCGTTACTTTTTTACTCATATCATGTTTAATATTTGTGCAAAATTTCAGAAAATTCCAAGGCGTGGTTATTGAGAAAAGTGCAGATAGACGAACGGATAAAGATGAATTTACAGGTCCACCCTCCTTTTGTCGGGGAACTACAAAAAAAAAAAGAAACGTTTAGTTTTAGACATAAATAGAGAGTAAGGGAAATTTCTGATGGTGGTTGTAGCTCAAAAAGTGAAGCTCAGTCGAGCACCTACCATGAAAACAATAATAAAGCAGAGATGGGCTTGCAATGTTTATTCTGTGAGAAAGATGTAGCAGGGACGAGAGAAGTGATAGGGTAAGTCATTAGTGTTTTTACTCATTTTTGCAAGCCCTCCCCACTCCACCCCATAACAGTGAAGTAACATGACGCCATCTTTATATCTTCAAATATTTATTTATGACGTTTGGTTTGGCTATTTTGTTTTATGGAAATCAACCCTTATCGGGTTATTTAATGTCTAATTCAGTAATTTTGTAAAAAAATAATTTATATTTAGTTTATAGTTCTTTATATCTATAAATATTTATTCTATTGTGCTTAGTTTGGTTATTTTATAGAGGAAAATTGTTTGTTTTTTTTCTTCTTGGCTTTGCAGAACATGATTGAGTTTTGAAAAGGGAAAAGGGGGAAAACCCCCAATAAAATCAATGTTCTATGTATTTTAGGTTAAGAAGCCAGTATGTTTAGACATCCTGATCAGGTAGAACATGGGAATGACAGACGCTTTAATAAAACACCGTACAAAAATACATTGAAGAACTTGAAATAAATTAGGTTTGTAGATAAGATCTGAAAAAGATCTGGTTGTATTAACACGTCAAACACAAATATATCACACTTATGAAACTAATGCAGCCGGGGCATCGAAATCACAAGCATGACTTTAAAAACATTTGCTAGACACAACATTGCCATAATGCTAACCATTGTTTCATGCGACATCGCAATAATGCCAACAGCTCGAGAATGATAAAAGACACCAGTTTTTATGTAGCTTGACTAACGAAATGAATCATTTTCATACCCAACACTGTTTAATTTATTGTCGTTGATAAATCTATGTTTTTACCCTTTATTAGCTTACAGCATAACTTTTTACCAAGGAGTGTGAATTGATGTGAAGGTGCCGTGGGGACGTTTCTGGAAGGGCTGTTATGTCCTCGACACGGCGATCAGCTCGGCCGGATGTTAAACACAATAAAACGCTAAGCACATTCCCTTTAGATCAAAAGATTTATATGTCGTCAGCTACGTCTGTTTGAGGAGTCTTGTGTCGGTTCCCCATATCATTAGGCGGTATTAATTCTCTCCTGAGTATTAATTATCTGTACAGGGATATTTGATGCTGTTAGATGCTGGTCTTAAACACTTGTATAAAATAAGCGGACAGCACATTTTTATGAACCTAGAAATTAACATTTAAAAAACTCGAAATGTTGGGTTGGTTAAAATGCATCCACTTGTGATGACAAAAACGAGTGAGAGAGAGGCAGAGAGAGAAGGAGAGAGAGAGAGGAGCATGAATGCATATATTATTGTCATTAAAAATCAACAGATTGTTTTGAATTTTAACCCCTTTAACGAAATCATCTCAACCATGTTGATCCGACTTTTTTACCTTTGGGTAGAAAATCTTCTAGCATCTAGGGACCTCTACAGTGAAATGGTGGTACTTTGCAGCTAGTCAGATTGGGCAGGGTCATTTTCATTTAGGGGATACAGGTGTAGTAAGTTCATTGGAGCATATTTCATGGACGTACTTATAAAATAAACACAGGAATCCAACTCTGTAGTGATGTGGCAGGGGCTGCAGATTGGCAGACAGTCTGGGACCTGTTAGATTTCTTTTATTACATTTTCACCTCAACAAGGCACATTGTCACTTTGATGTAGGGGGCTACTATCAGGGACCTAAGTTGCAGGGGTACTATGTAGGGAGTTTAGCAGCAAGATGTCTGTTCACATTACACTTGAACTTCTGCATGTCAGTACCGTTGGGGAAGCAGAAACCCGGAAGAGAATTCCAAAGTCTAGCAGTTCTGGTGAAGAAACTATGAGAGTAGAAGGCTTTCTTGCATCTAAGGATCTCTACTGTGTAGGGGTGGGACTTTGCTGCTTGTCGGGTTTGTTGGGGGTATTTTCTTCAAGGGGATGCAAGAGTTTGTAGTTCGTCAGAGGATCCAGAATTAAAATAGTTGTAAAACACGCAGAAGGATGCTACATTTCGTCGATGAGACAGAGGCGTAAGCTTAGATGACAGTTCAGGACCTATCAAGTTGGCGACTCTTTTGAACTCTGTCCAGAAGCGAGAGAATTTTTTTTTTTTTTTTTTTTTTTTTTTCATCTTTTCTAAGAGAGAAGGGCCAGTAGTTGGTGCACTAGCATACATGTGCACAGGTGAATAGTGGTTTGGTAGAGATATAGGATACTTGCAGATGTGAGAGGGTGGTGGAACCCTAAATTATTTATAGCAGACTTGGCAGCAGCATCTATGTATTTATTACAACTTATGTTGTTTGATATATCAGGCCAAGGAGTTTTAATGCCAGAGACGTTTCTGGGTTCACATCGATCCGAGAAAGTATTCTCCTTTTACCCTGGTATAAGGTGCAAAACGCACATGTTCCTTTGCAAAGTCATTCATCTTCACATGATTGGTTGTGTAGAAAAGTAAAACCCTCCCATCAATGAGGCGACCTGCATGCCGTGGATGATGATGTGTGATGCCTGATGAAATACACATTATTTGATCTGAACTACAAGGTATATAAATTCCTTTACGAACAATACTAATATCTTAGTAAGTTGTTGCTTATACTTATGTTTGCTTGCATATATACAGAATTACTTCCCTTGGTATTGCTTAGCTATTTATTAAAACGGAGAAAAAAAAGAGCATTTTTTTTTTACAGATTAACTATTATTATTATTATTATTATTGTTATTATTATTATTATTGTTATTGTTATTATTATTGTTATTATTATTATTATTATTGTTGTTATTATTATTGTTGTTATTATTATTGTTATTATTATTGTTGTTATTATTGTTGTTGTTATTATTATTGTTATTATTATTGTTGTTGTTATTATTATTATTATTATTATTGGCTCACAAGGAGCTTTACACAGGCCATAAAGGATCTCTCCTTGAAAACAACCTGTGGTGTTTCTTGGAAGCTGGGTGATAACAAGTCGCATACACCAAGAGTACTTCCGGCCAATTGATGCAACTATGTCCCATCGTTTTGGAGCCTAAATATTTATAGCTTGTATTATCAGTAGCATTTGCAATAGTAGTACTGTACTTATAGCTGCTTTAATCTCACTCATATGACTTAAATATGCTTCATGTTAATTTTGTTATAATTCTGTCGGGTATTTTTGAAGCCTATAAGTAATCTACAGACACACAGACACAACATGCTGTGCTTATTTGCATTGGTGTCTTTTATATAAGCGCATTTCAGGTGGAAACATTAAGTACTAGCGAGCGAGAGGGGGGTGCCCAGGCATAAAAAATGCCATCAGCTAGAATCGAAACCAAAACTAACATTCAAAGCTGGTGACGTTACCATTGTACCAACGTGACACGCATATGAACTGATTAAAAATTAAGATGAATATACAAAATGCTTAACGAATTTTTCAATTTTTACCATTTCTGACCTCTTAAAAAGCAATTTTAATCGGCTAAAGACCCATAAGAGTATCCAAGCATTTGAGGCCCCTAGCACTGCTCTGCGACTTTTAGTTTCAGAAGAGACAGAGTTTGAAAATATGGAGACAGACAGACACACATATAGCCGTTTATATATTAGATTTATGCCATGACAAAAGTAGTAGACATTCTGTAAATTACGAAAAATGATCCAGTAGAAAAATACAAGTAAAAATAGAATTTATTGAATTAATGTAGAAGAGCTGTAAAACCGATTCAGTATGACAAACTGACTTATCTCCCTTGACTTAAGTGGACTTACATTGGCGTGTATTAAGGATGCACTATTTTTAAACAACGTAATTGTGAATGATTTTTTGCTAAAAACACATCTATAATAAATTTTGGAATTTATCTTTAACTAGCTCGGGGTACCCGGCGTTGCCCGGGTGTTTTTGGGTGTGTGTGTGTAAAAAAAAAAAAGGAAGCTTTTCCGACGCGCAGTTGGAAAATAGTGTGAAAAAAAAAAAAACAGGTGCTCGTTTTTGATTGACGTGATGGCGATTTTGTGCGGGACAGTTTTTAATGAGGTCAATTGAAAAACCCGCTCGCCCGTCTGATATGACGAAGCCAACACTGGCTCTGAGCCTGCGATTAGAGTAGAGTTTCACTTTTGTTTATACCGAAAAGCGAATGTAACGCGTGCCGATGCGGGAAATGTGGAATAATTAAGGTTTGAAAGTGAATAAAATTAAATAGACAGGCGAGGTCCGCGGGTAACTCTGAGATATTACAATTTATGGATGATATAAAGAGTTTTAAGAAGTTGCGAAGCAAGCGAGCGCTTTTCCGAAAGAAGCCTTTTGCAGACATCGCGGAAAAGCGAACACACACACACACACACACACACACACATTTTGCCTTTTATATAATAGATTACGATATAACACATAAGTATATAATAATGTTTTCACCCAAAATGCGTTGGTTTAAAACATCACCAATGTGCACAGGCACTTAAAATGCTTACTTATAGAACATGTAAAGTCAGCTGCATGTATTGTCAGGTGTTAAAATATTGTTTATTAAAAATACAGCGTGGCCCACTAAAAAGTAGCCCGACTTATCTAATCTTTCTCTTAACGACCAACTGACACCACAAGACAAAATATAATTCTTTTTCCAACAAGATGGCACTACATGCCACATGTCTCACAGATCACCGACACGAATTCATGACATGTTTATGGAAGAGAGAACAATAAGCAAAGGGGTTATGGCTACCATGTTCCCCGGACTTGTCATCATGTGATTTTTATTTGGGGGGGACTTTGAAACAAAAGGTGTATGCAAATAATGCTCAAAATCTAGACAAACTAAAGGAGAACATTACCAACGCTAACAGAAGAATCACCAGAGAAGATCTACAGGCAGTATCTGCAAACGTCGTTAAACGTGCCCAGAAATGCATAGATGCCAACGGGGAGCACTTTCAGCATCTTTTATAACACTAAAGGTCATTTAAACAATAAAAGAATGTTCGTCCTCTCTACTACTTTTAAGTGGGCCATCCTGTAGAATCCTTCCTTTCTTCTGGTCAGACAACAATGACCAATTTTTACATCTTGACTTCGAGAACTCTTGACTGACTTAGAAGCAAACTCTCCTACGAAACATTTTTAAAGTCTTGATTACACTTTCTTTTGATAAAACTTATATTTCTCTATTTGGAAGAAATTTTAGAATGAAACTCGATTAAATTGGAAACACAATGAGATGTGAACGAATACTGTTAGAATGAATCAACGACAAAACTCAATTAAATTTGGGGGATTTATCAAAAGTTTTTCAAGGAAGTTAGGTTAAACCAATGGTTCCCAATCTTTTTCAGGTGAGTTTTTCCTATAATTTGGATTCTTTGAAAAACGATTCTCATCTTCAATGCCATTAGTATGTACACATCGTTTCGGTCGATGTAACCTCCAACCTTCTTCAGATGTATCTTGATGAACTCAGGAATGTTTCTGTTGAATGCAGGAATTTGGATAAAATTTCGAACGCAACCCTTTCTGTACTTCACAAGGGTAGCATGCTCTTGTTCTGTCAGCCTTGACTGGATTAAGTTCCTGAGTAATTCTAAACTGTATTTTTCGGTCGCCCACACCGAGAATTCAAGCTTCAATCTTCAGGAGAATATGACTTTTACAATTGCAGAAGGTCGGAGGCTGCATTGCCAAAAAATTGTGAAAATGACACTCAAGATGAGAACAGTAGTCCGATGAATCACAATAATACAAATAACCAATCCGCATCTCAAAAATTCAGAAACACTATTGGATTGTTCTCACAATAAATAAATATTTCCTATTCATAAAATTTTTTTCAATAAAAAATTTTTTTTAAACTAAAATTATATAAGGAGAAAATTTATTCACATAAATCAATATTTCCTGGACTCAATATCTGACATTTTTTTTTTTATATTAAATTCGAGTCTGAATTGTTCATCTCTTAAACCGATTCTTGATACTTTGAAAAAAAAAAAAAAAAAAAAAATCATGATATTCCGATGAATCGTCCCATCACTAATATAAACCAAAAAAGAAAACTTACCAATTAGTATACGCGAAACGTTCAGATTTCAGAAATTTAGCGTCTTTTTAATTGAGTGGTTTCATTATGATTAAGAAATTAAATGTTTTTATTAAACAAACTTAAATGGTTTCTAGCTATCATCTCTTTGCAGCACACTAAGTACTCATTTCATAACACACTAATGCACCACGACACATATATGTGTGCATGTGTGTGTAATATATACACATATTTATTTATTTACTACAGCAGATGAATACAATATCGATACCGTCGATTTTAAATCCAAATAAAGGGGCTCTATAGTTGGCCTCCCATTGGCGGAGCATTGGCAGCCTCTTTAATTGAAACAGAGGCTGGTGTAAGTCCGGTATGGAAGACCAACTTTGGTCCCCTTTTGCTGTAATTTTAAACTGATAGTATCGATGCGGTCCTGGTCTGCAGTAATCTAATGATTAGATCACTCTGACAGACGTTAAAAAAAAAACATCTATAAAAATAAATGTTTAAATTTCAACAGTATTTCTCGCGGTTAACGGTGGCCGAATGGATTAGGTCCTTGTTAATGAAGCCAAACATGGCTTCTGTTGCCAGGTTCAAATCTATCGACCGGTTTTAATCCTGACACCCAGCACTGATAATACCCAAAAAGATGAAACACTCGTGTCTGTAGGTTTTTAATAATTATTATAGTAAATAATTATATATATATATATATATATATATATATATATATACATAGTAGAAATGGTAATTAATAAAAACCTGAAGAAAGTGCTCAATACTATTGTAGAGCAAATATGCGTTGTATTTTTTATTACCGTTTTTTTTTTCTGTTCAGTTACATTTTTGTTTCAGTTACACGACCGTTTTTTTTTTTTTGCCGTTATGTAGCCTCCTCAGACTTTCCAGAAAAGTTCGTTTATGGTGGAATGGAATGAATGAAGGATATATATATATATATATATATATATATATATATATATATATATATATATATATATATATATTAGGCACTTATTTTCTAATTTTTCTGAATAGTTAAGCTGGGTTGCTCTCCACTAGCCATATATATATATATATATATATATATATATATATATATATATATATATATATATATATATATATATACGTTTTATTTTTTATTACCGTATTTTTCTGTTAAGTTACATTATTGTTTCAGCTACCCGGCCGTTTTTTTGGCCGTCTGTAGCTTCCTCAGACTTTTATAGTCTGTTACGCTTCTGCAAAAGTCTGAGGAAGCTACAGACGGCCAAAAAACGGTCGGGTAGCTGAAACAATAATGTAACTTAACAGAAAGATACGGTAATAAAAAATAAAACGCATATTTGCTCCACAACAGCATTGAGCACTTTCTTCAAGTTTTTATTAATTACCATTTCTACTAAATATATATATATATATATATATATATATATATATATATATATATATATATATATATATATATATATATATGTGTGTGTGTGTGTGTGTATGTATGTGTGTGTGGTTCAATAAACCTGGTTAAATAATAACTTTTAAAATAAAAAATTATTAATATCTATTCAAAAAATATTATAGTTTGTGTATAATTGGATATAGATAGATAAAATGATTTAAATAAATAGAGTTTATACAAAAGTTGAGTGAATGTATATTTACAAGTATTCATAAATTATTCTTAACAGCTGGTTGGAGCATTAGATTTCAACAGAGTCAGAGCCAAGTTTAGAATTTATTACTGGGTAATGAATTTGTATAAAACTCTTCTCTTAGTTAGATCATAAAAAAAAGAAAAAAGATAGAATTGTATGGAAAAGTAAAAAAGTAATGGAATACTTTGTCAAAATATAAGATTTATCTTCCTCTCTACTGATTCCCATGAGAAAGTCGAGAAAAAAGACCACTAGACATTCGAATTTCAAGCCACAAAGACTATTGGCCTGATGATACTGGATTTCAGAAGAAATCACAGAGTAAACATGTATGCACATATGTAGCCAATAATCGTATATAAAAAAGACACTACGTTTATCAGTCTGTCTATTTCCATGGTTTCAAACTCTATCTCTTCCGAAACTAAAAGTCAAAGACCTGCACTAGGGGTTTCAAATGATTCTATTTTTTATATACCATTCTTTTATGGGTCTTTAGCCGGTTAAATAGTTTTTAAGGGGTCAAAAATGGGTCAAAATTAAAAAAAATCGTTACACATTTTGTACATTCATCATATTGTATTTTTTATTTTTTATCAGTTCATATACGTGTTATATTGGTAGAGTAGTAACGTGACCAGCTTTGAATGTTACCGTTTTGCCTTCAGTTTCGATTCTAGCTGACGGTATGCAAATACTTTTTTTTTCTTTTTTACTTTTGAAATCACGACTCTATAATAATATATACAGAATCTCAACAAATTAATATTTAAGCGTATTTTACGACCAGATAACCCCTCCTCCGCTAGCGTTTGTATACATAAATAAAATTGCACATACTATATATATATATATATATATATATATATATATAAATGCATGTGTGTATACAAAATAATTATTTATAATTTATCATTATAAAGCCGTTTTAAAATGCAAGTTCTTAAAATCTGAGCACTATCTGGGAAATAAAAGGCGGTCGACTGGCATTATGCGAGATCACAATTTCTGGTCGCCACTTGATCACTATAGATCGTCTTAGTAACGTTTTATGTTTGAATTTGGCTTTATAAATGTTAAATTTCCCTTGATTCTCATGGCGGTTAACGGTAGCCCAGGGGTAACGATTCATGCTAATGGAATTAAAGGTGGATTTTGTGACAGGGTTAGAATCCTTTGACCAGCAGCAATCATCACTTCTTGCACTGATAATAACAAGACCATGAAACACTAGTGTCTGTGGGTATATCGTTAATTTCAATGTATACCGTTTTCGTTTAACGGATCTAGATTGCTATTTTAAAACCTTTCACCGTTAATTTTGAGTTAAGCTCAATGTATATATTTAATAGGTGCGTGCATATATATATATATATATATATATATATATATATATATATATATATATATATATATATATGAGCAAACAGTTAATAAAATATGTTAAAAAAACACTTTGAAATGAGTTAAAAACATATTTAATCTGAAAAGTAAACACTAGATAAATGGATAGTCCTTAATCCGCGGAGTTTCGAAGAAATACTCTCCTTCTTATATATATATATATATATATATATATATATATATGTTTCTTCTCTCTATTCTTCATTGTTGATGCAGCTTTCTTAAAATTAATTGAATTTATTCAGGAAGTCAGGAAAAATTTCCCGTTTTATTTATTTTTATTGAACGAGGAGAACACATGTATTCTGGAAAATATATAAAACGCTTAAAAAATATATCAGACAAACAGTCATTCGTATTTATAAATGACTTCCTTTGATCAGCGCCGCTATCTTGCTTACCTCTGCAATGCATGCTGCAAACGTACTGCATGTTAACATGCAGCTAAAATGCACCAGCGTACGCTTGCGTCTCCGTATATGAATATCGATTGAGTGTATATTGTGTAATTATCGCATCTGCCGAGTTAGCACGTGACTAGCGACTACTAATGTCTTTGTTTCGAAACCGTATCAAGTTTCTCCTTTATTTTACTGCAGCGATGTGAAAATGTATCTCCATTTTCAACTATATATATATATATATATATATATATATATATAAGTGTTTCGAACAATAGGAAACTACACTATACTACTTACTCCACATCTACTTTGTATTATCTTCCTGAAAGACCGGCGTACACTTTTTGATCATGTACTAGCTTGCATACCAGCCATTGGCAGGGATACAAGTAAACTGTTCGGAATATTATAACTTTTTAAAAACTTTTATAGCAAAAGAAACAAGTGAATCATGCATGGTCCCCCGTGAACGCACAGCGAACGATGCATAAAAAAGACTAAGTTCATCATTTGCCTCCTCCCATTGCGCCCCAAAAGTCCCCAGGGGCGTCGATTCCTGGTGAAAATGAACAAACCGTGCAGTTTTAGGCCTTAACATATGTAAATTTGAGTTCTGCACCATGCAAAAAAGAAAAGTCCATCATTTGTCCCCCCCCATGTAGCCACAAAAGTCCCCAAGGCCCCGACATATTTAAATTTGAGTTCAGGACCATGCAAAACTGCTAAATAGACATACACAGAAAATTTTGGACAAATATGGTAAAATAGTCCCAAAAATAGAGTATTTTTATTAGCCCTAAAAGAGCCCCTGGAGCACACCCAAGAGTTATCGCAAAGTACAGACAAATAAAATTATATAGAAATCAGTTGGTTACAACTTTTTAGAAAGTTTTATAAAAATCTAAGGCATCAATTTTTTTTTAAATAAGCACAAAAGTGTCAATTTTACCCATTTTAACCTGAAAGACACCCCTAGGTGGGCAACCAGAGTTTTCCCGGAAAATCCGTTCTGTTACTTTTTTACTCATATCATGTTTAATTGTATTCAAAAATTTCAAAAATTTCAAGACGTAGTTATTGAGAAAATGCGGACGAACGGACAAGTGTGAATTTACAGGTCTACCTTCCTTTTATCAGGGGGCCAAAAAAGAATGCACTATACTTGAAATCATATTACACAGCGTTCTGCTATCAACAACCAGTTGTAAGTGAAAGGTTTCTTCACTAGCGTCATTTTGTTTACCAAGTCTTTCCATTTCAATAAACATATTGGCATGTAAGTCGGGATTTCTTTTGTGATTGTAATCATAAGTTTTCATTAGAAGAAGAAGAACAACAAAAAGAAGAAAAAGAAAAAGAAGAAACAAAGAAAGAAAACGAAAAACAAAAAGAAAATCTTTTCTATTTTCAGATGAAAAATGAATATCTCAGTTTAATGCAGGGAAAGTTGTGCAAAATTCAAGTAGGATGATTATTTTCTGCTAAATTTGCACAGAAAACTGGGCCCTTTGCTAAAAATTGAACAAGGAAGTTAAGAAAATTTGTTTATTTGTTGTTTATGCGAAAAATGTTGCTTTATCAATAATAATCAGAAATGTTTTATTTGACAAACTGCTAAGGTTGCTGGACAAATTATTGAATCATTCTAATACTTCAGACACATAAATGGCTCCTAATGCAATCGTCTACCTGTATAAAAGTCAAATGCGTCCTTAGAAGGACTACTGCTGCCACGCACGGGGAGATGTCACTCAGAGCATTTTTTTCTACCGAAAAGCAGAGTACAAAATCGATTTGAAACCAGGTAGAAAGTATACTTTGCTTTTTCCTACAGCCACTTTCTTGTTTCTACTTTATGTTCATTTCCATGGTAGATGCTCGACTGAACTCCAATCTTTTGGATCCCTTTCATTTTGCAGCAAAAGATTCATAGCAAAACCTCGACTGGTTACGACTATTGGAAAAAGTTTTTTTCCTTTTTTTCCTCTGTGTTGCGGATTTTAACTTTTAAATTCAGATGAACATATCTCGACTCAAACAAAAATTTATTGGAGGTTCTATCGACCAAAACGTTGCGAAAATAATATTTAAGACTAGGGGGGTAGCCGGCGTTGCCCGGTTGCTTGGAGGTGTATGTGTAAGGAGATGGGGGGGAGGTAAAGTAAAGAATAAGCGAACCCTGTTTAAATATTAAAAAACAAACGATGAACAAACGTAAAATTTCAAGATTTCAGCAAAAACAAAAAAACAGCGAACAAACTTAAAAAAGAAATCGGAAAAACAAAAAGCATAAATCAGGGGGAAAAAAATGATGGATGTGTTCGAAAAAACAAAAACAAAAAAACACAGCGTAAAGCGAAAAAAAATGGCATAAATAACCCTTCGATTCGGTTAAGTCCATTGTGCATCCATTCCATTTTTTAAGCAACTACGAAGTAAAGAAAACCCAAACCAGTGTTCTTTCGTAACTGTCCCTTGTGGACGATCCCGCAGTGGTGTTAAGTGGTGGCAGGGGAAGGAGGAATTAATTAGAGAGAAAAGATTTTACCACTTCCATTGATTTTAACCGATTTTGACAGTGAACTTTCAGCAGAAAGAATATAGGAATCTACGATTATCGAGGAAGTGTATAGGTAATAGGCCTATGACACACCTCAGATATTGTTCTGCAGTTTGTGCATATTACATTTGCATGAAATGTCTTGATTTTTAATCCTATTAAGGTCAAAATCAGAGGAGAAAATGAGTTCATTTTATATATATATATATATATATATAGGGAAGGGATGAAAATAGTAATGCAAAGAATCCAAATAATATGAATAATTGTTTTAAATATTTATTCAAACAAATTCCCACATCGTATTCTCCATTTCTTGGATTTTAATTTCCTTGCAGTTTTACAAACCCTTTATTTTTATTTATTCATTCATTTTTGTTGCCATTTCTGCAGGTTTCCCATTTCTTTTCTGGTAACCATGTTACCTTATTTACCTGAACATGACACAGCAAACCGTTTTAACTTTTTTTCTTATAATAGGACGAGCGTGAACAATAGTTTCCCTCTTTTATTAATAGTTTAATACATTTCTTACTGTCAGTAATAGTAGTAGTAGTTTGTTGGTTGGTTGGTTTTGTTTTACGGCATATCGTCCATTATGTGATTATTTAATTTCAATCCAGTAATTTTTTGTTTGATTTATTTTTAATGAAGTTTGGTTTGGTTGTTTTGTTTTACGATATATCAACACTTTTTTAAAAAAATATATAACCAAAACAAACACCTAAATCTTATTCTTTATTTTTTGGTTTTATCTTCCTTGCAGTTGTACAAACCGTTTATTTTTGACAAATTTTTTATTTTTTTCATTTCTGCATGTTTCCCATTTCTTTTCTGGTAGCCATGACATCAACACCTCCGCAGATTAGGCAAAGCATTGAAAATCCCTCGGATCCTATTTTCCGGATTAAACCTGGAATAACCAGATCATAATCCAATAAACTAAAACCAATTCACTCAAGCTGGTCTCAGCGCACGAAGCATCTGATTTCAGTAATCCATTTCTATGTGTCTTTTGACTCAACTTCGCCAGCAGCCAGCGCGAAGGGGTTGAACCCTGACCTCGACCCTCAAAAAGTTTAATAGAATTAAGACTTGGAGTAGAATCACATCGGAGAATTAACATTTCCCCAACACACTACACACTTCGGTGTGATTCACACAATGACTAATGAATAGCCGCATTGGTTATTCTTACAACATGATCCTATTTTCTGTCACATTTTTTTTAACTTTGTGCAAGGTCAAATATGTTGGCACATTGCCTTGCAAAATGCACCCCCTCTTCCGCTTGTGACATGACAGGAATCAGCCAACAGAACAAGAACCGCAGAAATTGCATCATACTTAATCCAAGATTATGGATGAAGAAAAGATCTTTTCAAATCGTTTTTATTTTTAACTAGCATTTCAGCCCAGCGTTGCCCGGGTGTTTGGAGGTGTATGTTGAGCAAAAAAATAAAATAAAAAAGGGTCAATTTTGTAACTTTGACTCCTATTATGACCCCTTAAGATTATTTTGAGCGCAAATTAATTATTAAGTTAGATCTATGTCCACGGAACCTATATATAAAAATTCAAGTGTTTAGACCCAAAATTGCCGGAGGAGTTTGGTAGAGTTCTCAAAGGTCAAATCGTTGAACTTTGACTCCTTAATAGCCAAATTTATCGCCGAAAACCGATCACATATATTTTCCCAAATCTCAGTACCCTATATATCAAATTTCGAGTCCGTAGACTTAAAATTGACAGAGTTATTGCGTAAGAAAATGTACACAAACACACACAGACACGTTCACTTTTATAGATATATAGATTAACCAGATAACCATTCAGAAAAAAAAAGTCCCTAAGATATTAATTGCTGCCACAGATGTATAATATTATACACCCGTGCATCTTCAGTCGTAACCACAAGTTTCATCAATTGCTGCTGAATTTGGGTGTTGAGAGAAAATATTGTGGACATTGGTTTGTTTAAAAGTTTTATTTTAACAGAACGAAGACTGGAAACTGACATGCAAGAGAGAGAGAGAGAGAGAGAGAGAGAGAGAGAGAGAGAGAGAGAGAGAGAGAGATAAAATCCAAAAGAATTCACATGAATATAAGAAATTCAGAAGGAATGAATTCAAGTGAGGGAGGCCATTTACATATGAAGCATAGGCATAAGTAATGCTGGACGATGCCAGATAACCTTGCCATCCTCGGATAAATTAATTGTTTGAAATTAAATTCTACTTGAAATAAATGTTTATATAAATATAAACTAAAAAGATAATGTTTACAGAAGTAGTATAGACAAAATAGGTTTTAGAACGATTAAATTAATTACAATAATTTACAAATAAATCTGATATGGTTTTTTTTTTATTGCATTTTCACCCCGAACAAGATACAGTGCCACTTTGATGTAGGAGGTTACTGTCTGGGGCAAGATTGCAGGAATACTATGTAGTGGATTGAGCAGCAAGATGTCTGTTCACATTACACTTGAACTTCTGCATGTCAGTACAGTTGGGAAACAGGAACCTGGAAGGAAATTCCAAAATCTAGCAGTTCTGGAGGAAGAAACTGTTAGTGTAGAAGGCTTTCTGGCATCAGGGGATCTGGATGCTCCAGGCATGCATACATGTGAATAAAAACGTTAGAATCGACATGTGGCCATAGCTCAAAAACTGATTTTACAAAACCAATGTGATTTTTTATTCGATGCATCAGATTCGTCCTAAAGGGGGATTTTGCTGCTTCCCAGGTTTGTCGGGGGTATTTACGTCGAGGAGGTACAAGGCTTTGTAGTTCCTCAGAACATATACCATTAAAATACTTATAAAACAGGCAGAGGGATGCAACATTTCGTCGATGAGACAGTGGTTGAAGCTTGGATGACAGTTCAGGACCTATTAGGTCAGCGACTCTTTTAAGCCCTGTCCAGGAGTTAGTGACTAGTAGCAGATGTACCAGCCCAAATGTGACAACAATACTCCATACCGAGACAAATGATGGCCTCGTAGAGGTACAGGATACTTTCAGGTATAAGTAATTTCCAAACACGACAGAGACATCCCACTTTCCTTGCAGCAGCCATGACAACGCTCTCGATGTATCTGTTCCAACTCATGGTCTCTGTGAACGTGAAGTCGACTAGTTTGAACGAAGTACTTTCAGGTAATGTTTCTTTAGCCATAGCTATTGGTGTTTGAGACGGTGTCTTGTAATTATCAAAGTAAACGAGCTTTGTCTTGACAGCATAGAATGTGACCATTTTTGTCTCAATTCCACTACAGACTGTTATGCGTAGAGATCACTTACGACGACGTGGATCTTAGAATGAGACGTGGAGATTCAATCAGTATGTTTGTGTATTTCTCCAATACGACCAGAGGACAGATCAAAGCCAACAGACAGGAAATCTGAATAAAAACAGGGCTCTCTACTTCCAAAAGAAAGGAACTGGCGGAAATAAAAACGTGTAAATATTATTTTATCGATGATTTCTGTGTTGGTCTTTTCTTCGGAAATTTTGGAGATTTTTATTCTAGGTCCGATCGTCCAAACAAGGGAATCAAGCTGAATGGAACCTATCGGACGAGAAGGTATTGCCCCTTTCCAATGTTTCGCAATCTATTGTGATGTCCCTTAAATGTCATACACACGTTGACATAACCACGAGATAAACAATATACAAAAATATATAGTTATGTATACACACACAAACCCAAATATATCTACTGACGTTTCAAAATCCCTTTATATAACTCATTAAGATAGACCGAATTTTGGTCATCGGTTCATACCATCCCAGTTCCTTGTCACTGCCAGACCTGGCAACAGCGTTTCGCATCTGTTCTGCTTGGTTGTCGTAGCCCCTAAAGAGGAAGAAACTCTCTCCTGAACTTAAGTCACATGATTTCTGACTTCCCACTTTTGGCACCCAACTCTCGAGCACTCCCTTCGCTATCTAAAAAGTCGAGATTACCGGAAAGACCAACAAGGATTAAAGATCTTTGCCTTCGGGCCAAGATCTTTAATCTTTACCGTGACATAGGCTGAGTTTCTAACATTATTTGGCATAATTTTTTAGTTTGAACTCATTTTCCCAAACTTAACGTATTCAACCGAGATCTCGCCGCCACTTGTCTTTTTCAAATATATCGATAAACACTGTATGATTTTCGAACCGAATAAACATTTTACATTGAATAAAAACACTAAAAACGTGTCCAGTTAGATAGAAAAGTAACTTATCTTGCCTTTATTTGTTATATATTTGTTTTTTGGCATTTTTTTCGAATCTATGTGTACAGATAGTAAAACAAACCCCATTGTTTTTGTTTATTTACCATTTCTTCTGTTGTCAGCCAGTGTTAATGTTATCAGCAGAGTAGAGGAGATATCTTTGTGAGTAAATCTGTACAATTTTTAAAGCTAAATATGTGCTGATGTTTTTTTTTTTTTTTTTCTTTACAAAGGCGTCACCACATTATCAAGGCCCAGAGGCCACTCAAGGATAAGGGTTAAAGAGTGTACAGTAGAAATTGGTCAATATAGTAATCATCAGTAATGAAAATTTGGTAAATTTAATAACTTATATGGAACGGCTCATCAAGAACTTATTTACTTTAGACTTGAAGACAACCATATTGTAGTCAGCCGGAAAGCAGGAAAACGGAAGACAATTCCACAGGCGTGCAGTTCTAAGAAAGAAGCTTTGTTCATGGAATCTACGTTTAGGTTTAGGCACAGATAAAGAGTGGGGGAAATTATTGATAGTGTTTACAGCTAGACGAGTGTTTCTTGTGAAAGTTTGGCGAGGGGGGACCAAAGATTGAAGCTCAGTTGAACACTTTCCATGAAAATAACGATACATCAGAGACAAACTCGCAACATCTCTTCTGTGAGATAGAGGTTGCAAGGAGGAGAAAAGGACATCTCCTACGAGGCTACGAAGTCTATTTTGAACTCTATCAAGGCAGGACAAGTCCTTTCTAGCAGCTCCTGCCCAGATGTGGCAACAGTATTCCATCCTTGGACGTACCTGGCTCTTATATAGGTAGAGAATAGCATCAGCAGTGAGATATCTACTGGATCGATAGAAAGATCCCACCATTTTTCCAGCGGCCTTGATGTACATCATATATATGTACATCATATATATATATATATATATATATATATATATATATATATTAAGTAATGTGATTTATAATTTAAAATTTTTTAAAATTTAAAAATCAAAATTTAATTAAATTAAAAATCAGTTTCATAAGAAGGAACAACAACAAAGTCAATTATCTGTACGATCGTTTCGGAAATCCTTGCTTTTTATTTGTGGTATACATGAAGTCACGTAGAACTTGCAAAAAAAAAAAATACTCTCTCTCTATAGATATTTACTGTAGCGTCTTTAAATCAAAATACGCTAACGGAAACAATTTACTGCACGAGCGTCGCCCTTTTAAAATTCATCATTCAATAAAATAAAAAGCTATAGCAAACATCTAAATGACTACTTTAAATACAGTTCCTGATTTCAAAAAAAGAAAAACCAAAAGGTAATTATATATCTATATATTTTTAAATCAAATTTATTATGTAAATTCAAAAAAAATATTTTTTTTCTACTCATTTCTATCTCTAACCTATACCAATTTTCTTATTAATTTTCTTATAAATTTTAAATCCAAACCTTTTACTTCAATTTTTCAGATTCACCTGCCTTACTTTTAATGCAAGGTTTATTTTTGGTGTCTTTTCAATTCAATAGAAATCCTCCTAAATTTGCTGATGAGGAGACCGTGCTTACCAAAAAAACTATGTATAATTGTTCTACGTGACTTCATGTATACCACAAATAAAAAGCACGGATTTCCGAAACGATCGTACAGATAATTGACTTTGTTGTTGTTCCTTCTTATGAAACTGATTTTTAATTTAATTAAATTTTGATTTTTAAATTTTAAAATTTTTTAAAAATTTTTAAATTATAAATCACATTACTTAATATTGAATTAGCTCTAGGACATTTAACTATCGAGCTTATTATATATCTAAATTACAACGAGCATTTCCTGTATTTTAATTAAACTAGTAATTTCACTATTACATTAAAATACACTTAGCGCTTTAGACTATTATTCTAATCTCCTTTAAATTATATATATATATATATATATATATATATATATATGGCGATTAAGCTACACTGAATATTCCGCGTTTCATCCACTCTAGGACTCTTCAAGCCCAAAGAGTCCTAGAGTGGATGAAACGCGGAATATTCAGTGTAGCTTAATTGCCATATATATTTTATAACTTACCAACTAGCTCTACCTACGTATTGGAGCACTTTTGCAGTAAATACTTAAAGTCTACGCATAAATTTATACTTTCGTATATTAATTTTATGTGAGTAAATGAAGTAGTGTATATATATATATATATGATTAGTTTTTTTGGAAAAAGAATTCCAGCAGAGTGCTCAATTAAAAGGAAAATCCAAATTTTAAGAGCGTACTTATATTTTGTGTACAGAAAGTTGTTAGTTGAGACAGGTCATTGGTACCGTCGGTTTCAAGCCCGATAATAAGGCCCGTTTAAGGTATCCTTATCGAGCTCTCTTCAGCCAATATTCGTCTATCTTATAACCGGAAGTGTGAAGTATATATACCTCGCGAGTCCACGTTCAAATCTCGTTTTGTTTAATCCCCCCCCTTTTTTTTTTTTTTTTTTTTTTTTTTTTTTTATCTATCTATATCTATATATATATATATATATATATATATATATATATATATATATATATATATATATCGGGTAATGTAATACCTAATTTTCAACTTTGAATTATTTAAATTTAAGATCTAATTTCGAAAAAATGTTTTTTTTAATATATGAATCGATTTTAATTTGAACCCCATTTAATTTTAAAATCTCTTTCCTTATGTATAAAAACTTTAAAATCTGTATTGGTATCGGTTAAAAACTTAAAAATTCGTTTAATTATATCGAACATTTAAAAATTTCCAAAAATACGTTTAAAGTTTTAAAAAAGATATTTTTAATTTGGAGGGTAATTGTAAAGCTGAATCCCTTGTCTATGAGGCCACAGTAACGGAACAATCCACAAATATACCGGAAATATATATAGGTATGACAAAAGGCCAATTTAAACAAAGGTATTATGCACATATGAGCTCCTTTAGAGCTAAAACAAGGATGAATACAGCATTAGCTACCCGCGTGTGGGAGCTTAAGGAAAAAAATACACCCTTTTCCATAAAATGGAGAAAAATAGAGCATAGACCAGCCTACGTCCCGGAATTAAGTCAATGCTCACTCTGTAACGCAGAGAAGTACTACATCCTCCGGTCCATTCATGACCCAAAAATAAAATGTTTAAATGTGAGGAGTGAAGCTTTGAAAAGTTGCATACATAGAAGGAAGGGTCTCCTAATAAATTGGATCAATGAAAAGAACAACACTTAGATGTTGTTTTTATATATATATATATATAAGGAAAAAAAATTGTAAATACATAAATAATTAGTCGGTAAACTTGGATTTTAATCGCAATTATATTATAGATTTTTAATTAATGTCATATATATATATATATAATATTTTATAAATGTAATTTATAATCTATTTCGAATTTAAAACTATAGAAAAATACAATAATGTTAATAAACTAGGGAAATCACTTAGGATAGATAAATACTCACTTCCCCAAACCTTGAAAGATTTGGGTTTTTAAAAAATAATTTTTAAACGTATTTCGAAATTTTTAAACGTGATTCGATATAATTAAAAATATCTTTTTTAAAACTTTAAACGTATTTTTGGAAATTTTTAAATGTTCGATATAATTAAACGAATTTTTAAGTTTTTAACCGATACCAATACAGATTTTAAAGTTTTTATACATAAGGAAAGAGATTTTAAAATTAAATGGGGTTCAAATTAAAATCGATTCATATATTAAAAAAAACATTTTTTCGAAATTAGATCTTAAATTTAAATAATTCAAAGTTGAAAATTAGGTATTACATTACCCGATATATATATATATATATATATATATATATATATATATATATATATATATATAGATATAGATAGATAAAAAAAAAAAAAAAAAAAAAAAAAGGGGGGGATTAAACAAAACGAGATTTGAACGTGGACTCGCGAGGTATATATACTTCACACTTCCGGTTATAAGATAGACGAATATTGGCTGAAGAGAGCTCGATAAGGATACCTTAAACGGGCCTTATTATCGGGCTTGAAACCGACGGTACCAATGACCTGTCTCAACTAACAACTTTCTGTACACAATATATATATATATATATATATATATATATATATATATATATATATATATATATATATATATATATGTTATAAAACGTATGAAATGTACACATACGCTTATTCTTTTTTCTTTTTTATTTTTACGCAACAAATTATTTTAGTCAAGCAATATTTTTTAAAGGTTTTCTTTTTACTTTTGCGTCAGAAATCATTTCTCGATCCATCCACCATCTGTGCTTTTCATTGTTACGTTTCGTTTAATTGCAATCATCGCCATCTTTTTTTTTCCATCGCAGAAGTCCTGTTCCCATTTTTTTTTTTTTTTTTTTTTTTGCTGTGAACGTGAGGACACACGTTAACGTCTCCCCCACCCCACCTCTTCGAAAAATAGTTTTCTATTTACAGTCTTCAAGAAAACGTTCAACAACTTATTCACCTGAACATGACATAGGAAAACGTTTTATCTTTTTTTATTATTATAATGGGACGAGCGTGAACAATGGTTTTCCTTTTTTTATTTATAGCTTAATACATTTCTTACTGTCAGTAGTAGTAGTGGTTGGTTGGTTAGTTCATTGGTTTTGTTTTATGGCATATCGTCCACTGTGTGATTATTTAATGCGGAAACTAGTAATTTTTGAAAAAAAAAAAAAGATTTTATCCTTCAAGTTCTTTACGTCTTCAAATATTTATTTATGAAGTTTGGTTTGGTTGTTTTGTTGTACAGTATATCAACACTTTTTGGTGGATTATTTAATGTCGAATCCAGTTATTTTGGAAACTGGGGGGAAAAATACGTTTTATCCTACAAGTGCTTTATATCTTCAAATATTTATTCTTGTAGTTTAGCTTTGTTTGTTTGTTTGTTTTGTTTTACGGTATATCAACATTTTTGGTGGGTTATTTAATGCCGAATCCAGTAATTCGGGAAACGAACATATATATAAAATATAAGTGTGTTAGAAGGCTATAGCAATGTGGGTTACCGGTGTGAGAAGTGGTGTGAGAAGTCGTGTGAGAAGTGGTGTGAGAAGTTGTGTGAGAAGTGGTGTGAGAAGTCGTGTGAGTAGTGGTGTGAGAAGTCGTGTGAGTAGTGGTGTGAGAAGTTGTGTGGAAAATGAACAAAAATAGACAAACAAGTGGAAATCTTGTAGGATAGTGAAATACCGTACGTCTATTTATTTTTCAAAGTATTTATTTTTCAAAGTATTTATTTTTCAAATATTTATTTTTCAAAGTATTTATTTTTCAAATATTTATTTTTCAAAGTATTTATTTTTCAAAGTATTTATTTTTCAAATATTTATTTTTCAAAGTATTTATTTTTCAAATATTTATTTTTCAAAGTATTTATTTTTCAAAGTATTTATTTTTCAAAGTATTTATTTTTCAAATATTTATTTTTCAAATATTTATTTTTCAAAGTATTTATTTTTCAAAGTATTTATTTTTCAAAGTATTTATTTTTCAAAGTATTTATTTTTCAAAGTATTTATTTTTCAAAGTATTTATTTTTCAAATATTTATTTTTCAAAGTATTTATTTTTCAAAGTATTTATTTTTCAAAGTATTTATTTTTCAAAGTATTTATTTTTCAAAGTATTTATTTTTCAAAGTATTTATTTTTCAAATATTTATTTTTCAAAGTATTTATTTTTCAAAGTATTTATTTTTCAAAGTATTTATTTTTCAAAGTATTTATTTTTCAAAGTATTTATTTTTCAAAGTATTTATTTTTCAAATATTTATTTTTCAAAGTATTTATTTTTCAAAGTATTTATTTTTCAAAGTATTTATTTTTCAAAGTATTTATTTTTCAAAGTCGCATATAACATCACATACAAAATCAGTAAATGTGAACTTACTGTTTTTTGGGACCGGGATGGTTGGTGTCTTGCGAATTACTAAAGATCCCGGTCATGGCTGATGGAACGAAAACATTCTACTCCTGTGAATTAAATAAAGGGTTCCGTTCGAAATTTCATAGAGATTTCTTAGTTCAACAGAAAGATTCTCAAGTCTGATAGTTTTCTTGTGCTAATTTCCACACGATAAACTGTTTTGACACTAAAATCCCTATTAAAGCTACCGGGTCAAATCGATGACACAATATATACTTGTTTTTTTGTTTTGTTTTTCAAGGAGGTCATCACTTATCAAGGCTCGGAAGCCACTCGGGGATAAGGGTTATTGCATGTACAGTACGTTAGTGTTGAGCTTTGATAAAGTGTCTTACTTAAGGGGGCGGTTGTTCAGGAATTTGTTTATGTTGGACTTGAAGACATCAAGGTTGAAGTCAGGTGGGAAACAGGTAAACGAAACAGAGTTCCACATGCGTGCAGTTCTAAGAAAGAAGCTTTGTTCATGGAATCTACGTTTTGGTTTTGGCACAGATAAAGAGTGGGGAAAATTGCATGTATTATCGCTCACGGATGCCGAGAAACGATTTATAATATGTCTTTAAAAAAAACACCAAAAGAGAAATTATCTGTGCAAGAAACAGTCATGAGACGGACCATTCAACTTTTCTAGAATGTACAGTTGAATTTTTGGTCTTAAAATGCACATCGGCTTTTAAACAAGATCGACTTATACACAAGTATATACGGTAATTACCTTAAAAGAATGAATTAGAATTCTTAGTTAGTAGATGCAGAAGAACAGGTTCAAATTACACTGGAAATCCAAGGAAAACGTGGAAGAAATTGATGAGGGTGTATTTAAGAAAAAAAGGGGATAAATAAAGATCTGGTCCAAAATAAAGTGGAAATCAATTTCTAAAAGCGGTCAAACACATGCCAGCATGTAAAACGGACGTTAAACCGATGATGATGTCAACCCATCTCATACTTATATTGTAACGTAGCCGTTACAATTTAACCGTGTCGTTACGTTTCAATCACTCAGACCCGCACATTGTCACAAAGGAAAAGACAAAGAAAATAAAAGAAATAAAAATCTAACTCGGTATTTTTTAAAAAGTGCAAATAGAAAACATTTATTCCGGGTTCTTCCAACAATAACGCATTTCATCATCTTTCAAGCATTTCCACACAGAATGCTCTGTGATATAACGTGCTTTTTAAAAGTCTCTCTCCCCGCCACCTCACGCCGGCCATAGCCAGCATGCGATAGCAGGGAAAGAGACTTTTAAAAATCTATACACAAGCACAGCACAATCATGTTGACACACCGGTTCTTGCCAGATCACCAAAGTTAAGCAAACGTCGAGCCTGGTCAGTACTAGATGGGTGACCATTTGGGAAGGCATGCCACTGGATGTACCGCGAGGTAAAATACCAGGTTGGGAAACTGGCGCTGTCTATCCTTCTCTCGAAGGTAGATGAGCCTCTCTTTAGCTGTGATAGGCAACCAATCTAGTGATGGCGTCATGATAAAAATACTCTTGATAGCCCTGGCGAAGCATCAAGTATTCAGCTACGGACAAGATTTGAATTACACTACAAAACTCGTGTAGTGAGTTCAATTTCGACTGTGGCCGCATATTATGTTATATAGCCAGCGCTATCTTGACCTCGTTTTCACACGTCCAACTTCCTCCGCACGCACTTTGCTTTGCCTCTTGACCACATGGTGGATTTTTCTCCCCTTGTGTCACACAAGCTCACGCACACTTGCTAATTTGCATGTCACTAAAACCGCTGCTGTTGATTTTCTCGTTTGTCGACGCTTTGTTCAGATAAAAGTGCACTGCTTTGTTAAAATATTTTTTTTAATAAAAGTATTTTATGAGGAAAAATAACATTTTCCTCGTAAACGTTGGATATTGTATCTTAAAAATATGCTTCTTTTTATATTTATACTAGCAGGCCGACCGGCATTGCCCGGTCATAAAATATGCTTAAATATGATATTTTGATTAATGCCGATTTCGTATTTATTATTATATTATGTCAGACCCAATATATAGTAATGATTTAAAAAGTTTAAAAAATTATTCATGTGCCATCACCGAGAATCGAAACCAAAACATTTAGCTTACGATTTATTTTTTTCGTTTGACGTTAACGACTGAGCTCTGGAGACATGTTTGCTGCAAGACTAAAAATTAAAACATGAATCAATATCTATTATGTTACGCATTCATATTCGTAATGTCGTCGTTCGATCTTCACCTGGCAAATTCCATTTTTTTAATTTTCACACATTTGCAACGTTTTTTGAAACAAATATATATACATAAATGTATACAGAAAAAGGTTTGTGTTTACTATAAGCTTTTTACGCAAATACTACGCAAGTATAAATCATGTAGAATATCTGCATGAATATAATTACACGTAATAGTTAAGTAAAGATGATCATCCCATAAGAAAACCGGAAAAAAAAACTAATAGGGAATCAATTAAAATGAACGTTTAAAAGAATATGCAGATTAGTTAGATCTTTTGCAGATTAATGCAATTCCACGACTCATATAACAAAGTTGTATTTTCTTTTTAAATAAATAGAAAAAAAGGATTTTAATAAGATTATCAATACACAAAAAATACCCAAATTTAAAGGAGTATGGATTTCTTCCCTTCCAGCTTGTGACAATAAAAATGACGTATACCTTTATAGTTTGCCATGCATATATTCCCATTGTTAAGGGTTAGGGTTAATTGGTGCACTTTATCCTACAAAATCTTTTTCTTTCTTAATGAAGATATTGTTTTATGCTAATTGAAGTATTGTGTAGTTGTGATAAATGCCACAAGGTTGTGACTTAATTGACATGAAAGGCCGGACCAAAAGTAATTCCACCTATTTTTTTTTATTCTGCCTAAAAGGATCAGAGTGTAGTATCTGTTCTGATGCTGCACTAAGTTAATTTGTCCTTCGTCAATGGCGGCAGAAACCCTTATATACTAAGGCAATTTATATTTTTGCCTACTACCAGAGTGCCCCCTTTTGGGGAGCTGGTTTCCCCTCCACACATTAAAAACGACCTTGTGTCACATTTACTTTCGTAGAGAAGCAAATAAATACCTACATAACCTGAAAGTTTAATCTGTCTGTTGCAGATGTTGACGGTGTGAGGCTCTAAGAAAGCAACCCCAGTCATCGACGTGCATCAGAAGCGGAGACGCGTGGTTGAATTCCTGGCGAATGGCGATGACTATGCAGAAAAATATATTCTGGAGCAGAAAAAAGTCACTAGTTTTAATTGTACCTCTCCCGTCTTTGTAGGTCTTCAGCTTTTGGAGTAAAAAAAAAAATAGGAGGCTTTACTTTCGGAACGCCCCTCGTAGTTTGCCATGCATATATTCCCATTGTTAAGTGCGCCTAATTGGTGCATTGTATCTTACAAAACTCTTTCTCTTTCTTAATGAAGACATTGTTTTATGCTAATTGATATGCTAATCAATGCATTGTGCAATCGTAATTAATGCCACAAGGTTGTGACTTAATTAACTCAACATATGAACAACGTTGCGTATATTACCACCTTATTCTTGATGACGTTTATGCATTGCATAAAGTAATCGCACTTTTTTCTACTTTATTTATTTACTACTGTACCCATTAATATACCCGTGATGCCCAAAAGATGACCCCTTGTCCCTTTTTTTTTTTACATAGACATCACCACTTACCAAGGCCTAGGGGCCACTCGGGGATAAGGGTTAAAGACTGTACAGTAGTCAATTGGACAATATAGTAATCGTTAGTAATGGAAATTCGGTAAATTTGTTAACTTAAGTGGAACGACTCATCAAGAACTTGTTTACGTTGGACTTGAAGACGACCATAGTGTAGTCAGCTGGAAAGCAGGAAAAGGAAACAGAGTTCTACAGGGGTGCAGTTCTAAGAAAGAAGCTTTGTTCATGGAATCTACGTTTAGATTTAGGCACAGATAAAGAGTGGGGGAAATTATTGACAGTGGTTTCAGTTAAATGCGTGTTTCTAGTGAAGGCAGGATAAGTCCTTTCTAGCAGCTCCTTCCCAGATGTGGCAACAGCACTCCATCCTTGAACGTACCTGGCTCTTATATAGATAGAGAATTGCATCAGCAGTGAGATATCTACTGGATCGATAGCAGGATCCCACCATTTTTCCAGCGGCCTTGGCAACGGATTTGATGTATGTGTTCCATTTCAGATCAGGAGTAAAAGTCAAGCACAGAAGCTTGTCAAAACATGAGGCCTCCCCAAGATGAGAGCCATTCATTTCAATTGATGCCAGATGAGAACAGAGTGTGGATTATGTAAAGATAAAAGCTTGGTTTTAGATGTATTAAAAGTAACCAGCCACCTCTTTCCCCATTGTACCACATACAGGGGAGAGAGAATCAGAGAGAACTTGGTTGTTTACCGCCTTTGACTTAAGAGAAAGGTTATATATAAGTCTGAGTGTAAAGGGTAAAACGATAAAATTGTTGCCTTAGAAAAGACGACATGATTCCATTTCCATTTAATGAAAACCGATTTTCTTTTTTTTTTTTTTTTTTGCAGACCATCTACTTGTTGGCCAGTTGTGTACAAATCCCAAGAGCGATAGGAGCCTTCTATCATGTCTGAAAGTGACACAATGTTCAACGAGTGAGATCAGAGATGCACTGCTGTACAACTCCTGTTCTCTACCGATCCAAATTATGACAACAGGACCATTTCCAGCACCCTCAAAATGCATTGCTGGATTGTCACAAATAACAGGGGCGTGCCCAGTGTGATGAAAACAAAGATTCCGGCCACAGCTATGGTCTTTGGTGTGGTTTCAAGTGAGGGTCATATCATGCCACCTCACCTTTTCAAAGCCAGCTTGAAAATCCACACCAAAGTTTACCTGGATGTGCTGAAGAGTGTAGTGATACCCTGATGCAATCAAATGGCCGCTGGAAGACCCTGGGTGTGGCAGTAGGACTGTGCCAGCCCACAAGTTCAAAGAGACCCAGGCTTGACTTCAGAAGGAGTGCTATGATTTTGTAACTTTCTCTCACTGGTCCCTCCCTCCCTCCCTCCCTCCCCCAACCTGAACCCGCTGGACTATTTCGTTTTGTCATATGTAAAGAAAATCACCAACATGACCTCCCATAACCCTGAAGCCAGCCTGATCGCCGTCATCTGCCGAGTATTCGCTGAACTCCCTCTAGTGCTTGTGGAAAAGATATGCTTCCAGTTCTGGATCCATATCAAGGTGGTGATTGAGGCTGAAGGCGGCTACATTGAATAGATGTTAGCTCTACTACATAATCAAGTTACCTGAATTTATTTTTTAAAGGAGAGTTTTAAAATAAAGCTCTAGTATTGTTTTCTTATCGTTCTACCCAGTGTATATAAATGTTACCAAAGGCAAGATAAGTTACTTTTCTAAAGAGTGTACAGTAGTCAATTGGACAATATAATTATCGTTAGTAATGGAAATTCGGTAAATTTGTTAACTTAAGTGGAACGACTCATCAAGAACTTGCTTACGTTGGACTTGAAGACGACCATAGTTTAGTCAGCTGGAAAGCAGGAAAAGGGAACAGAGTTCCACAGGGGTGCAGTTCTAAGAAAGAAGCTTTGTTCATGGAATCTACGTTTAGGTTTAGGCACAGATAAAGAGTGGGGGAAATTATTGACAGTGGTTTCAGCTAGACGCGTGTTTCTTGTGAAAGTTTGGTGAGGTAGAAACGATTGATTGGAGCTCAGTCGAACCCTTGCCATGAAAATAACGATAAAGCAGAGACAAACGCACATCTCTTCTGTGAGAAAGAGGTTGCAGGGAAGAAAAAAAGGACATCTCCTACGAGGCTACAAAGTCTATTATAAATGTTACCAAAGGCAAGATAAATTACTTTTCTACCAATAATACTTATTAAGTGGATTTCTATCAGTACTTTTTATTTTTTTGACTTTTGAAACTTGATTTACTTTCTAAAGACGGCATGTTTGGGATTGGCATTTAACTTAGCAACTCTGAACTACTTCTTTTTCAAAAGGAATTTTTAAAATTTTAAATATATTTAAACACACAAAACTTATCCGGGTAGGTAGAAGAATAACTAATGCTGGCTTTGGTGACATCTATTTGTTATATCTTTGACCTTTTTTTTTTGTTTGTTGGCTTCTCTACTAAATACCCCCAACCTACATTAATCAACGTTTGTTTACGTAAGGATTTTTTTCTACATATTTTGATTACAAAAATAAAAAACATGATAAAATATTCTTCAGTTTTCAGATTGAGCTATGTTTGAAAAAACTTACAATATTTCTACAGAGCACAATCATTATTTATATATATATATATATATATATATATATATATATATATATATATATATATATACAAACACACACACACACACACTAGGGTTATTCCAAAAGTAAAGCCTCCTATTTTTAGCTCAATAAGTTGAAGAGCTACGAAGACAGTAACAATACCATTAAAATGAGCGACCGTTTCTGCTCCAGATTTTGTTTGTTTTTCTACATAGTCACCAACATTCTCAATGTACTTTTGCCAGCTATGAACGATGGCTGTGCATGGACATACAGAGTCTGTTTTGTCATACGAGGCTCGTTCCAAAAGTAAAGCCTCTTATTTTTATTAAAACTCCAAAAGTTGAAGAGCTATCAAGACGGGAGCAGTATCATTAACACTAGCGACCATTTGTGCTCTTGCATTTATTTTTCTACATAGTCATCACCATTCTCAAGAATTCAGTGATGCATCTCTGCTTCTGACGCACGTCCATGACAGGGGTTGCTTTTTTAGAGTCTCACACCTTCAATATCTACAACAGAGAGATGAAAATTTCAAGTTATGAATGCATAATTTCAGTTATCATAACAATGGAATTTGCAATCCTCTCGGATCCATTCAAGTGGAATAAAATGATAAAAGGCATTACTTATATATATATATATATATATATATATATATATATATATATATATGTTACTTGGGAGTCACCACTTATCAAGGCTCAAAGGCCACTCGAGGATAAGGATCAATGAATGTCTGGGCGTAGTGTAGTGATCATTAATGGTGTAAATTACGTAGAATTTGATTATTTATGGGGGCGACTCAACAAAAATTTGTTTACATTGGATTTGAAGGTTACCATGTTTTATTCAACAGGGAAGCAGACCAACAGAACAGTGTTCCACAGGGGAGCAGTTCTGAGAAAGAAGTTTTGTTCATGGAATTTGCATTTAGATTTAGGCATAGTTAAAGAGTGGGGGGATCATATATAGTGGTTGTAGCTAGTCGAGTGATTTTTGTGAAAGTTTGGCAAGGAAAGATCCTAGAATGGAGCTCAGTCGAGCACTTGCCATGAAAATAACGAAAGAGCAGAGACAGGCTTGCGACATCTCTTCAGTGGGAAACAGGTTGCAGGGAAGATATATACATATATACCAGCTTGGTATATTTATAAGCTACAAGCCTGGGTGCCCGGCATTGTCTGGGTGTTTGTAGGTCTGTGTGTTGAGCAAAAAAAAAAATTTTTTTTTTAAGTTGTAGTAGGCAGGCAGGCTCGAACCTTTGACGCGAAGGCGAAAAAGAAAGTGGAGGTATGTGTAAGAGTGTTGGTTGAGCAAAAATTAAAAGGAAAATTGCAAGTGCAAAACAAAAATGGTAGTAGGCAGGCAGGTTCAAACCTGTACCGCGAAGAAAGTGTAAAAAAATTTAACGCCAATCACCAAACCGGAAGTGACGTAGGTTTAAATTAAGGCTAGTTAATCGAAAAGAAGACAATAACTTTTGAAAATGTCGGTGAAAAAAGCGACCCCTCCCTGTAGAAAAGTGCTCAGTTGAAGGTGAAGGAATTAATGTTTTTGGCTAGTTTTTCGATATTTGTTGTCCGAAGGGTCGAGCTTCAAAATTATACTAATCTCGTGAAAATCCCTTGCCTCTATCAAAAGTTTTAGGCAGACATACAAACATACGTACATACATACAGACAGACGGACAGACATTCATTTATTCATACATACGTACATTTAAACAGACAGGTGAGATTTATATTCTAGATAACTTTGATCTGATTATCATTTCCAGTAACATGACCATAATTTCGAAGAATTGGAAAATTTAAATTTTTATGCCAATTTCCTTAAACGATAATAGACGTTAAGATTTACATAATTTGTCCAAGTTTACAGCGAGATCATTTCGTAGCTATCAAAATAGTTTCGAACACGTGGTTCCAAAATCGACCGTTATTACGCGGCAATCAGAGTCAATAAGACTACATTTATTCAGTTGTAATGGTTTATGAGATTATCATTAAAGAGCATTGTCTACAAGCAGTGGCATGCAAAGGGGGCAGGGCAACTGGCACCCGGAAACCATTCGATGGGAGGGGTGGGGGTGACAGGGAATATTGACGGAAATAAGAGGGTGATCTTTAAATTTCAGCATTGATAAATCAATTTTTGAAGGCGAACCGCAGCATCAGAACCGACTCTTTGTTCCTTTTATAAAGCAACTAGCAGGAAGACCCGACGTTGCTTGGGATTGAATGAGGATCGTTACTATGTTCTTTTTAACTATATTCAAAACCCCATGTTGCTTTGTTTGTTTTTACTTGACCCTCCTATCGTTTCACGCCTTTACATAGGCGGAAAAGGCTGAAATGTTGGAAAACTCCTTGAATTAATGTCTTGCATACTTGGTTTAAATTTCACTAAAATCACATAAACGTATTTGAAGGTTTTAAACGTTTCTGTCCTCCATGGGTCACATAGATATTCAGCACATAGAGATTTCGGACAACTTCCGCTGTTTCCCCCACGAAATCTCATAAATATGATTTAAATTTCATTAAAATAAGACATATTTGAAGTTTTAAAAAGGGGTTGGATTATAGGAGGGCACTTAGAAATTCAGGAACACTCTCATTATCTTTTCTAGAAAACTTTTACATGTGATTAAGTTTTAAAACGGTCGAATGATCGTTACCTAGAAACTTTGTCGATCCAAGATAGACAACGATCATGCCATCCCCGCACCCCAAGAACACCTAAACTCATCAAAAATGTTAGGGAAAAGTTTAGGCGAAATCCAAGAAGATCCATGAGACAAAATGCAAAGAGAACTCGCCAAACTTTCACAAGAAACACTCGTCTAGCTGAAAACACTATCAATTTATCTGTGCCTAAACCTAAACGTAGATTCCATGATCAAAGCTTCTTTCTTAGAACTGCACCCCTGTGGAATTGTCTTCCGTTTTCCTGCTGTCTACAATATGGTTGTCTTCAAGTCCAACGTGAACAAGTTTCTGATGAGCCCTTCCACTTAAGTTAACAAATTTACCGAACTTCCATTACTATCGATTACTATATTGTCCTTTTGACTACTGTACACTCTTTAACCCTTATCCTTGAGTGGCCTATCGGCCTTGATAAGTGGTGACGCCTATGTAAAAAAAAAAAAAAAAAGAACGCAAACATCACCAAGGACTATACGAAGAATATGTCGAAGTGACCTACAGATGTCACCCTATAAGATCCAAAAGAGACAGTTTCTCTCTGCACTCACATTTGCAAAGAGACTCATCAGAAGTCTACTCTTATTAAACCTTATTATCAGATAAGGCACGCTCAATAACATCATCTTCACGGATGAAATGTTACTCTCACTTCAACAGTTCCACAGCTATCACAATAATAAAAGTTCTTGCACGAAATTGTGAGGCAATACATGGAAATGTTGTCAGAATGCAAAAAATCGCGCCAATGATGATCTGTGCAGCCATTTCTGAAAGAAGGAAATCTCCACTTGTTTTTTTACCCTGAAGGGGTCAATATTAGCAAAGAACGTTACACTGAAGACGTTCTTGAAGGTGCATGCCCCCATGGTGTAATTCTGTGTACTGTGAAGAAGTTCGGACTTTCCAACAAAATGGTGTGACAAGCAACACTACTCATGCAACACACCAGTGGTTATAGAGGCAACTGTCCGTCATAAATCAGCAAAGAAGAATGACCTCCTTCTTGATTAATCTCAGTGGTCATTCATAGAGTGAAGGCTGCATTACTCCTAGCCAAAATATTTTAAAGACGAAATTGAATAAATGCTGGGAGAAAATACCCTTTGATGTTGTGTGTGCTGTTATAGATGATTTCCCAAAAAGACTTTGTAGTGCAGTAGAGGCTCAAGCACTCTTGATTCAGTTCTCTACTGACATAAAAGCCAGGTTCGGCCAAGGATGCCAAGGTCGCTGGGAAAATGGTGGCCTCCTTCTACCGCTCTGCTGATGCAATTTTCTATCTATATAAAAGCCAGGTACGGCCAATGATTGAGTACTGTTGCGACATCCGGACATGAGCCGCTAGAAGCAGCTTATCCTGCCTTGACAGAGTTAAAAATAGACTTCATGGCTTTGTGGGAAATGTCCTTTTCTCTTCCCTGCAATCTCTTTCCCATAGAAGAGATGTTGCGAGCCTGTCTTTGCTTTATCGTTTTTTTCATGCCAAGTGCTCATATGAGCTTCAATCCATCGTAATGTCTTCAATTTATTTGCTCCAGTTCATGTTGCCCGCAAATGATAGGCCGAAGAGTTTGAAGGAAGAATTCTCAGATTGGATGTTATTTGTCATGGATATCAGTGGCTGGAGAAGCGTCTTCTAATTGTTAAAGAAGAGCAGCTTAGTCTTATGCCTTGTTTGATGTGAACGAAAGTAAAAAAAAAAAAATTTTTTTAATTCAAACAAATATACTCCTTTTATGGGACATATAAATAAGAAAGCACCTGCAGAAGACCATAGAGCGCAACAGCCGAAACATTGTGAAAACGGCAGCAATTAACACAAAGAAAACCAAAAAATGGAAACAGTATAAATAGCAGAAAATTCCTCACTTCAGAAATATCGCCAAAAGGCACCGGAAGAAAAACGCAGAAAAAAAAGTCCTCAAATAATTTTCATGCATTAAACAAAAATCTATCCAATTTACACGCTTTTGAGAAAAATCTTTTGTTTTTTTTTTTTTCTTTCCTATAGAGGCTTAACACTTTGTAAAATAAAATCAATTAAACTGAATACCAAATTGAGAAATGTAATTTAATTCTCCGAATATGAATTTTAAAATATTAATCAGATTCTCAAACGCAGATATTTAAGTAGCCTTGGATTTTTTAATATATCATTTTCTTTTTTGTGCCATTATTGTTTTTGTTTGCTTTTTTTTTCATAAAAGGCAAAAAGAATAAATTATTCTACCATAATGTTACTGCTCTGTAGTGCTAAATCAGCACACAACTTGTTTTAAACCAATTTCGCATGTCCCAGAAGTTATTTTTAGTTACAGTCTATAACATTGCTAACTTGGAATTATCTGAATTACCTCCCTTGGATTTATTTTGGTCAGTGTTAGAGAATGTGTTCTCTTATGTGATAGACTGAAATTTAATTCCACCCACATATGGAATTGTGATTAAGGACCACTTGTGAACTTCATACTTCCATGAAACTTTCTCCTTTATAAGAAGCCGGTTAAACCTAAATAAGGTGAGTGTCACTTAAATAGAAAACATGCAGAATTTAGAACACGATGGTATCCACTTTCTGGCACGTCTTTCAAGGCACATAGGCATGTCATTCAGTTCTGCCTTTCCAGAACCAAGAAGCCTTCGACCTTTATGATGGCAGTTGCATAGACTCTCAGAAACACATAAGTCAAAGTAACATTTACTTATTCATTGTTAATGCAGAGTCCTCTATATATCACCCCGGCAATATGTGTCTTCCATCTTGATATTGGGACTGTAATGTATTCTATCTTTAGTACGGGGTGGAACAATAAATTTGTCGCCCTAAAGAAAACAATAATACAGATTTATTTTTAATTTTTTATTGAAAAAATCAATTCAGATAACTTGATTATGTAGTAGAGCTGACATCTATTCAATGTAACCGCCTTCAGCCTCAATCAATCAATTCAGGTAACTTGATTATGTAGTAGAGCTGACATCTATTCAATGTAACCGCCTTCAGCCTCAATCAATCAATTCAGGAAACTTGATTATGTAGTAGAGCTGACATCTATTCAATGTAGCCGCCTTCAGCCTCAATCAATCAATTCAGGTAACTTGATTATGTAGTAGACTTGACATCTATTCAATGTAGCCACCTTCAGCCTCAATCATTGCCTCGATTAAGATCGATAACTGGGAGTACAGCTTTTTCCACAAGTGCCGACAGGAGCTCAGATAATACTCGGCAGATGATGGCAATCAGGCTGGCGTTGGTGTTGTGAGAGGTCATGTTGGTGATGTTCTAGATGTATTACCAAACTAAGTAGTCCATCAGGTTCAGGTCGTGGGAGGAGGGGTGCCAGTGAGAGAAGAGTACAAAGTCATAGCACTCCTTCTGAAGTCAAGCCTGGATCTCTTTGGACTTGTGGGTTTGTGCTGATTCCTGCTGCCGCACCCAGGGTCTACCAGCAGTCACCTGATTGCACCAGGGATCATCACATCCTTCAGCACATCCAGATACACTTTGGTGTTGACTTTTAAGCCGATTTCGAAAATGTGAGGTGACATGATATGGCCTTCATTTAAAACCACACCAAATTATGGCTGGAACCTTGGTTTTCATCACCCTGAGCATGTACCTGTTATTTGTGGCAATCAAGTGATAAATTTTGAAGCCGCTGCCCATTGGCAGCGCCTTCAAAATTTGTCATAACTTGGATCGGTAGAGAGCATTTGTTGTCATAACTTGAATCAGTAGAGAGCATGAGTTGTACAGTGGTGCATCTCCAATCTTGCTCATTGAACCATGTGTCACTTTCAGACATTATAGAAGGTTCCTATCGCTCTTGGGATTTGTAGACAACTGGCCAACTAGTTGATGATCTGCAATAAAAAAAACCGGTTTTCATGAAAGGGAAATGGAATCATGTCGTCTTTTCTAAGGCGACTATTTTATCCTTCCACCCTGTATTTATGTGTGTAAATCTCGTCTTTCTTATCATGTTACTCGTTCAGTTTGATGTTTCTCTTCAGCAAATTGTCCATTTATCTGTGAAATTTGCCTTTGAGTAGACTTATCCCTTTTTGTCTTCTTCCATCATTCGTTCGTTACTGTTTGTGACACAATACCCAAATTTACAAGAAAAATATAGTCAAACACATAACTATAATATAAATCTTGCCAGTCTGTTTAAAAAACATGTTTGTATATATGTATGTATGTATGTATGTATGTCTGCCTAACACGTTCGGCAGAGGCGACGGATTTTTACAAGATTGGTAGCGTTTTGAAGCTCGACTCTTTGGACGACAAATATCGAAAAATTGGGCAAAAACATTAATTTTTTCACCCTTAACTAAGGGTTGAGAAATAAATCTATATCTATAATATAAATCTCACCTGCCTGTTTAAATGTATGTATGTTTGTTTGTTTGCATGTATGTCTGCCTAAAACTTTCAACAAACGCAACGGATTTTTATGAGATTGATATCGTTTTGAAGGTCGGCTCTTCGGACAGCAAAGATCAAAAAATTGGCCCAAAATATTAATTTTTTCACCCTTAACTAGGCACTTTTTTACAAGGAGGGGTCGCTTTTTTCGTCGATATTTTCGAAAGTCATCCCCTCTTTTCGATTGTCTAGCCTTAATTTAAACATTCATCACTTCTGGTTTAACGATACGTGCAACAGCAAAGACGTCTCGTTTTTTTTTTGGGGGGGGGGGTTCACATTCTTTTCCTCCTTTGCGGTACGGGTTCGAGCTTGCCTGCCTGCTACAACTTTTTTTTTTTTTTTTTGCTCAACACACAGCTCCAAACACCCGGGCAACGCCGGTCACCCAGGCTAGTATCTATATAATTATAAAACTCAGATTAGCTTGCTTGCTTGGGTGTTTAAACCGTCCATCCAGTTTATGACTTCCGGTTTCAAAAATTCGTTTGCTAACCTATTTCATGGCCGCCTTATCTTACGTTCGATATCAAAAGCCTTTGTTGCTATTCAAAGCTTACACAAGGTTTACAATAATTTTTATTTTTACTTATTTTAACGTGTTTTCCTTACAAATAAATGTAATTTAACCCTATTGGGTTAAAAAAAATAGTTGAATATAAATATATAATATATAACTATAACCATATTTATTGCTTTTAATGGCACTCCTGCGGTTTCTGGCGATTTTTTTTTTTTTTGTCCGACTTAAAAAATATTTTCTTTTCAAGGAGGGGGGTAAAATTTGGTTTTAGAATTGCTTTTGGTTGGGCTTCCTTAATTTTAATTAGTGCTTCAAGCTAAAAATAACTAAAAATAACCTCAAAATTAATTAAGACTTCATCACGGCTGACGGAATGAGAACAATCTATCTTCCCTGGATTAAATGAAGAGTTCAGTTTGAAGTTCCCGAGTTTGGCAAGATTAACCTGAATAAGGTTCTGGAAGTCTCTGCGACTGTTACCATGAGAACTGTCTGAAGGACACATCATTCAGATTTGTCAAAGCGATGCAAAGATGAACAGCTTGTCACATGATGTCTGACGGTTTTGGAACACAAGTGACAAAGCATGCCACAGTTGAAACGTTGTACAAATAACGATATAAAATAAAGATCAAGTTCGAATCATCTAATATATAAACGACTATATGTCTGTCTGTCTCCATATTTTTAAACTATCTCCTCCGAAACTAAAAGTTGCAAAGTGGCGCTAAGGGTCTCAAATGATTGGATTTTTTATGGACCGTTCTTTTATGGATCTGTAGGCGGTTAAAATTGTTTTTAAGGGGTCAAAAGGGGGGGGGTCAAAATTCAAACAAATCGTTAAAAGTTTTGTACATTCATCTTAGTTTATTTTTAATCTTTAATCGGTCTATATGCGCGTCACGTTGGTACAGTGGTAACTCACCAGCTTTGAATGCTACAGTTTCGATTTTGGTTTCGATTCCAGCTGATGGCACCTAAATACTTTTATTTTTATTTTTGAAATCATGACTATAATAAATATATACGAAATCTAGACAAATTAAAATATCATATTTAAGCGTATTTTGCGCCCGGGCAAATCCGCCCCCCTCGCTAGTCTAATAGTAAAAATGTAAATAGGCTAATAAGATTAAAAAAAAACAAAAAAAACTGAAATTGTAAAAGTAATCAAAGATATAACCTAAACATAATAAAAATAACTTTTTCGTCTCTATAACTAAACATTTTGAAACTTAAAATGCTTTTCTGTTTTTTTTTTTTTAAATCAAAAATCTTTGATCATATTTCTGCATGTTCTTGGACCACAGGATAAACAACACTGTGACATGCAGAATTCCCGCACTGTTCCTACAACCATTCCAACTGCCGTCCCCACTCTCCAAAACCCAAACTTTTTCTTTGTCAGTACACACTCGTGTCAGATATTTTTCGGCACCAAATCAAGGCATAAAAATCTTTGATTAGCTGCAAGAACCTCCACATCACGGATGGCAGAAACAAACAATGTCTCTTTGATGTTTATGGTCATATCTGAGGGGAAATGGATTACTTTGTAAAGGCCTCTCAATCGGACAGCCAATAGGGACATTGAATCATGTACAGACCCATAAAATCTTCAAGAATGTATCACGCTCGAAGACCTTCAAACAAGTTTGGGACAAAACACCAGAAACTTCAGTCAACACAATCAATATGAGTAAAACACGCACCTGCTGCTTAAATATTAGTGAACATATATACTGTACATATGTATATACATATATGTGTATATATGCAAATAACCCATATACATACCTATAAATACACACATTTGTACATAGATTCAAATAAAATGCATCTATATAGACATATACAAAGTTTATATGCATATACAGATATATAAATACGTGTATATATACTAGCAGTTCAGTCCGGCCTTGCTTGGGCCCTATGTACTGCTTATAACTTGCCCTATGTCTGAATACCCTTTATGTAAAATTCCAAATGTTTAGACCAAATTGTCTGGATAATTTGGTAGAGACCGCAGATTTTTTTTTTTTTTTTTTTTAACTTTGACTCCAATCTTAACCCCGTAAGATTTATTGTTTTTGTTTCAAATTGAAATAAAAAGTTTGATCCATGTTCAAGTTACCTACATCTAAAATTTCAAGTGCTTAGATCTAAAGTTGGCGGAGGAGTTTGGTAGAGTTCTCAAAGATCAAATCGTTGAACTTTGACCACTTGACAGCCGAATTTCTGACCGAAAACCGATCACAAAGATTTTCCCAAATCTAAATATCCGTTATGTCATATCTCGAGTCTCTAGACTGAAAATTGACAGAATAGTTTTAGTAGGGAAACGTACACACACAGACAGACGATTTCATATATATATATATATATATATATATAATTGGAATAATGGAAATAGTATTCCGACAATATAGGAAAATAAAAAGGAACAAACCGAGTTATGTGTTCATCAACGTTTCGTCTTTATTTCAGCCAGAGAAAGTCTCGAAATAAAGACGAAATGTTGATGAACACATAACTCGGTTTGTTCCTTTTTATTTCTCTCTTTATATATATATATACTTATGTACATAAGTATATATAAATAGATACGTACATATCTATAAGTATATATTTATATTTTTATATATATAAATACTGCAGTATTTGAAAAATGTTGAACTCTGTGTCCATAGCAAATTTAGAAAAATAAAAAATTGTATCATTATATATATATATATATATATATATATATATATATATATATATATATATATATGAGAGAGAGAGAGGGAGAGAGAGAGAGAGGGAGAGAGAGAGAGATGTTGTTTGTTTTGATTTTAGCGATATGTTTTGAATGAAATAGTTTACGGAAGTGCATTTTTACCTAAATGCGAGTTGGGATTAATTTTCCCTTTAACCAATTTGGTACCCCTACATAGGAAGCGGTATATATTATTTTATTTTTAAAGTATATATATATATATATATATATATATATATATATATATATATATATATATATATATATATATATGGTGTTATAATTCTCAGATTGTGGTTGCATCACACAAAAGTCTTTCTGAAGTTTTATTGATTGATGTATGAATGCTTACTAAATAATAATCAATCGACCAATTGATTTTGTCAGTCAATATAAACAAGAATTCAGCAGTCCAGGAGCATTTCACAAAAAAAAAAAAAAAAAAAAATACGCCACAAACCGGAAATACATAAGAGAAAATAACGTTTTCTTTTTCTTTATCAATGAACGTAATTATGGAATAACACTGAAAATTCTCGATTTCAACTCTTGCATTTTTAATACTTCTTGTCACACAGAGAGAGAGAGAGAGAGAGAGAGAGAGAGAGAGAGAGAGAGAGAGAGAGAGAGAGACAGACAGACAGACAGACAGACAGACAGACAGACTTGTCGCATGTTGTTTTCTTAGTCCTTTTCGGGTTATTTAATGCTAAATTTAGTAATTTTGGGAAATGTTTTTATGCTTCAAGTTCTTTATATCTTCGAATATTTATTTGTAGAGTTTGGTTTGGTTGATTTGTTTTATGGCATATCAATCCTTTTCGGGTCATTTAATACCGAATACAGTAACGTATATTATTTATGTTGCATTCGGTTATTTTGTAGTTTTTTTTTATTTTTGTTCTTCAAGCTCTTTGTATCTCCGATCACTAGTTTGTAGTGTTTTTTTTTAAATTGTTTTTTATTACATTTTCACCCCAAACAAGGCACATTGCCACTTTGATGTAGGGGCTTACTATCAAGGACATAAGCTACAGGGGTACTATGTGGGGAGTTGGGCAGCAAGATGTCGGTTCATGTTACACTTGAACTTCTGCATGTCTGTACAGCTGGGGAAGCAGGAACCCGGAAGGGAATTCCAAAGTCTAGCGGTTCTGGGGAAGAAACGACTGGAGTAGAAGGCTCTCTTACATCTCGGGATCTCTACTGTGAAGGGGTGGGATTTTGCTGCTTGTCGGGGGTATTTACGTCGAGGGGGTACAAGTGCTTGCAGTTCGTCGGAGCATTCACCATTAAAATACTTGTAGAACAGGCAGAGGGATGCTACATTTCGTTGATGGTACAGAGGCTGAAGCTTAGATGACAGTTCAGGACCTATCAGGTTGGCGACTCTCTTTTGAACCTTGTCTAGGAGTGAGAGACTAGTAGCAGATGCACCAGCCCAAATATGGCAACAATACTCCATACATGGGCGAATGGTGGCTTGATACCTTCGGAAGTTAGTAGCTTTCCAGCACGGTAGAGAGAACCTACCTTTTTTGCAGTGGTCCTGGCAATGCTCTCAATGTAATTTTTCTAACTCATGTTTCCTGTGAACGTTAGGCAGAGGAATTTAAAAGATGTACTTTCAAATAAAGAGTCTTTGGCCATTGCTATTGGTGGTAGAGGTTTCTTGTAGTTATTTAAAGAAACAAGTTTAGTCTTAGCAGCATTGAGTGTGGCCATCCATTTTTGTCCCCATTCCACTACAGTTTGGAGGTCGTCCTCTAGTTTTTCTGCCATTTCTCTAGATATTGTTTGGTTTGGTTGCCTTGAAGTGGATTCTGTTATTTTTGTTCCCTGCCCTACAGAACATGAATGAGTTTTGCTATGGAAGAGGGGAAAAAGGGTTATAGTATTAATGTTTGCTTGTTTTGCACATTTTAAGTTAGGAAACTAGTTGGGAAGTGGAGCAGAAAGAAAGAGGAAAATAAAAGGTGGGGATTGATGGTTTTGTTTTTTGCAGAACATAATTAAGTTTTGCAAAAGGGAACAGAAAAACTAAAAAATACCAATGTTAGGTGCGTTTTATCTCAGCAAGCCAATATCTTCAGACAGCCTGATATGTTAGCACCAAAAAGAGAGAGAGAGAAGGGGGGTAAACTTTCAATCTAAACGTTAGTCTCTGACTCAAACAATCAAATAAGGGAGATAATTCTCGCAGTTAAACTAAAAAGTGCTCCATAAAAAAAAAAAAAAAAAAAGCAGAAAAATTATCAGAGTCCATAGATAATTGTTGCGAATAGAAAACAGTTGCTGATAACAGAAATATTATTTTATTATTAGAATCCTTTGAGATGAGTGATTTGTATATTTATTCATTTGCGGACTGTTATCCTCATCTTTATAGTTGTTGTTTCACAACGTTTCGGCCAACTATCCCTCTGGCCTTTGCCAAGTGGTTAACCGTGATAAGATAGGAATGCTGAGTCTCAACTTTATCCTCAGCAATTACTGAAACCATGCCTCTATCCACTGCAATGTGAATAGAAACGTTGAATCTCTGCGGTTCTAAGTGAGCAGTGTCAATCATACCCAAAGCTGGCTAAAGGATTAGTTGGCCAAAATGTGAGGAGATGACAATAGCTACGAAAGGCAGTAATTGCTGAGGATTCAGTTCCTATTTACATTGCCTCCCCACGGTACAGAGTTAGACACCAGGGTCGTTTTTTAACATGTAGAAAAGGAACAAAAATAAAAATTGTTTTAGTAGTGAAGGACTTCTCCTCCACAGAGAGTACAAGAAAGACTTAGTATTTCTATCCCATCACAGTTAACCACCTGAAGAAGGTCAGAGGAATAGTTGGCCGAAACGTTGTAAAACAACAACTATGAAGATGAGGGGAACAGTCTGCAAATAAATAAATAAATACACAGAAGTTTTGTTAAAATAGAAATAAAATTCAAATTCGATACGATATGATGTGTTTTCCATAAATCATTGCACAAAAGACGTAGACAATCACCGTTTCTATAATGTAAACCAAGATATTATTCCAGTGTGAAAGGTCGGTGATCCCTAATAGGGATCCCTTATCACATATACAAGTGACCTGTGCTCGTCCTTTGCAGGGGATTCTTCGCATAGTAGGGCCCGTCAATCGATTTGGTCAAAATCACTTTCACCTTCGGGTTGATAGGCCGCTGCTTTGTCAATCTGTCACACTAGAAATGAATCATTTTCATGCACACAAAGAAAGACAGGCTCGATTATATCTATTCTACTGGTTAATTCAATATAAATGTACAAGTATAAACATATACAATTGTTCAGTTGTTGATTTTGACAAAACTGTACTGAGTTCCGATTAGATTAATTACTCTTGGTTTTGCAGTAGCGACAGTTCGGGAAGAGAAGGGGGGGGGCGACGACTCTTTGATTTTATTTCATTTCTCTCAAATCTCAGCTCCAACTCGTTTATGTAGTGAGGTGACGGGGTAGGTCAGGCTGCCGCCTGGATCAATCACCATTAATTACGTCACCTCAGGGAAATCCCCTATTCCCCGTGTGTGTACCTGTGATTCTTCAAACTTTCTCAGGCTTTTTTCTCCTGATCAAAAGGTTAACCCCATGACCTCTTCTCCGGTACTGCACTCAGAGGCCAACCAACCCTGAGTTAGCGCCCATTAGCAACGGAAACAAAATTATATTTTGTTATGTCTTTCAAAATGACATCAAGTTGTCATTTTTCACCAAACAATAAAATTTACCTTCTTTCAGCAGGGTTGGATGCCGTTGCCTGGGCATAAAACAATAATATCTGCCCAGCATTCTCCAGTGTTTTGGGAGCCTCAACCTCCCCCAGTGGGGAGCCCAATCGCTCCCTAAGACAGTCCCGGCACACAGCTTCCATCAACAGTTTTAATAGCTTATATTCTTGTGAACTTTGCAATGTAAGTTAATATAGCAGTAAACTTCTTACTAGTGATGGGACGATTCCAATATTTTTCCCCCGATTCCGATACAATTACCGATTCTGATTCTTTATAAATCTCTAAATATTTAACTATATAGTTGTATTTGTTTTCTGATTACCGTAAAACCGCATATGTTAAATTTGCAAATATTTTCGTAAACGTAAAAATATGCTTGTGGGGGATGAGCTCTCGATTTTAGCTTTACTGCTGGCTAAAAATCAATAAATATTTATTATTTTCTAATTATTACCAGCAATGGAAGATGTAGCTTTTAACAAAATCAAATAAAAAAGACAATTAAAAGAATCACTTTGGCATTGGAAAATCTGTACACATTTTTCCGATTCTACTATCGATTCCGGCACCCTCAAATATTCCAATTTTTCCGATTCCGATAAATCGTCCCAATACTACTTCTTACAATAAAATTCATTACATTGAAGTTTGAATGTTTTCTGGGTTATTGACTCTATAACATACCCGTCATACCAAGGGTCCTTCATGCCTAATTTTGTGTAATTCTGTTAAATAGTTTTAAAGCCTATATGACCATTATATAAGCACAATATGTTCAATGGTCGCATACTTTTAGAAATTTCAAAGGTTTGGTATGACGATCATTATTTAAAATCTTCTTGAAGAATGAAAAGATGAATGGGAGGGGTTGTGGGGTACAAATCACCCCTATTTGAGTACTAAATGGAATCAACCAGTCTTATAAATACCACTGGTTTCAGAGACTAAATGGAGACATTCATACTATGTTTAAGCGCATGCTGCGAACACGTTCCTCATATATCACTTTAGTGGCTCCTGTAGTCTTTATGATAAATATATATTATATTCATACACTTTACACTACTTGTGGTTTCTTTCCCCTAGCACGGGTCTACAACACTTAGTAAGTTTGCTGAAACTGTTAAAACTGTTCCACTGAGATGGAGACCTCTCCAGTGGCTGCTGCTTCATGTTAGCATGTCTAGAGTTGTTATTAATTGCAACACAAAACATGTGTACAAAAAAAAAATACTTATTTCACTTTGTTTTAGATATATGCTGCAGGCTAAGAGAGATGAAGAATTAGTGTTTAATGCTGGCTATTTTAACGAGTCACATGCGTGCACGTTCGTTTTACCCCTAAACGTCATCAATCATTGAGGCCGAAGGCGGCTACATTGAATAGATGTCAGCTCTACAACATAATCAAGTTATCTGAATGGATTTTTTCAATAAAAGTTTTAAAATAAAGCTGCAATTTTTTTTTTCTTTAGATGTGACAAATTTATTGTTCCAATTACAATATGGAAGACACATATTGCCTATGTACGACATAATCAAGTTGACACACCGGTTCCCATCAGATCACCAAAGTTAAGCAACATTGAGCCTGGTCATTGCTAAAATGGGTGACCAATTTGGCAATTCCAGATGTTGTATGTAGGAGGACGTTGACACCTCCCTGCAAAAAGTTGCAAAAACCTAACGTTGTCATCTCCCCTAATGGGGATATACATGCGACTGGGAACTGCTTGTGAATTTCATACTCCCATGAAACTTCCACCTTTGGAGGAAGCCGGTTAAACCCAAATAGGGTTGGTGCTGACTGCACACACACACACACACACACATATTGCCGGGGTGATATATAGAGGACTATGCATTAACAATGAATAAGTAAATGTTACTTTGACTTAAGTGTTTCTGAGAGTCTATGCAACTGCCATTATAAAGGTCGAAGGCTTCTTGGTTCTGGGGAGGCAGAACTGAATGACATGTCTATGTGCCTTGAAAGATGTGCCAGAAAGTGGATACCATCGTGTTCCAAATTTCACGTATCGTACTGAATTGACACTCACTTTATTTAGATTCAACCGGCTTCCTCAAAAGGAGAAAGTTTCATGGTAGTATGAAGTCCGCAAGTAATCCTCAGTCACAATTCCACATGTAGATGGAATTAAATTTCAGTCTATCACATAAGAGAACGCATTCTCTAATGTTGACCATCCTGTACTCTGTCGGTGATACCGATTAACCAGTTGCACCTGAAAAACCGTATCCACAATTAATTATTTGTTCATCCCATTCAGCATTTTCAATCCTCTCATAATATTCATAATTTAACAATGCATCTATCTAGATAACCCTTATCATCAAGTGTTTCTTAGCCTAGACACATATTTCTACTGTTTGAATGCATTGAAATTTGAAAAATATGAAACGCTTACATTTTTATTTAAATTCCAATCCATTAAACACTGCAAATACTTTCACTATTACTCACACAGGGGCACTGGAACCAGACTCATATCACAATCTGAATCTTCTCAAATTCATCTCAAAATCTCAATTAAACTTTGCCACATAAAAAATATGATGTCAGAAATTTTGCAATGAAGATTCTAATATGTGTCAAAAACTAAAATTTAAATAAATATGTCTAAAAAAAAAAAAAAAAAAAAAAAAAAAAAAAAGAAGACTTCTGCATTTTGACTCGTCCTAAAGGCGCCTTTAGTCTCACTACATCTATTATGTTGGATGCAATGAAAATAGTGATTCTGTGCGCAATGGCAGCAGCACATTCTGAAGAGAACCCCCACTAGCTGTTTGGTTTTTGCTGGAATTTTTTGAAGATTATGAAGCGGTCTATACCTACAATTAACCACTCCGTCAGGTCTGATACTATTGAGTACATGTTCTTTTAAAACATGGAATGCAGAGGTAGATCTGATATAAATGTATGGAACCTATCCAAGTCAGCCATAGAATATCGATATACTGTACGATGGAAAGGTATGTCAGAGGATTTTGTTTTTATCTTTACTAAGACAACTGAGTGCTCGGAAGATTCTAGTTGAGGCAAAACGTGAGGATGAACATAGTTCAGGGCAAGTTGTGATAAAAAGATCTAGGAGACTTGCATACTGGCTGTCAGTGTTGATCATACATGTGGGTTTGTGAACAAGCAATGGGGAAATTGTGTCAGAGCCTCCTCTCATCATCGGTCTTATTTGAGTGGGTTAACCATTCCATATAGTGAACATTCAAGCCTCCACAGACGTGAATGTCCCCCGAAGGATGAGCAGACAGGATGTGGTCAATTTTCTCAGATATGCTTTTTAACTCTGCTGTTGTAGAGGCGATAGAGGACAACTATAAACACAGTGAAAGTACACACACGGTAATTTAGGGTCTTCTCTGGAGATGTCCCTACCACATGGAAAGCCATCTCTAATGTAGGCAGATATTCCATGCCTATGCCGATGTTGAGGGTTAGATTTAGATGTTAGATTAGAATATACTTTAATTATGAACTCATCTAAGGAAATAGTCGGTCCAAGCCAGTTTCACTTAGAAATAATAGATCTGGTTTGGTCTCCTGTAGTTGGGTTTCCATCTCTGGAAGTTTGGAACATAGACCCCTGATGTCATAGAAGGAAACATAGTTGTGGCAGTCTATGTTCTAAGTTGTAGTTCTAGGTTTAATCTTGTATTCTTTCTTTCTTTCTTTCTTTCAGAAGACTAGACTTCCGTTGTAAGTCAAGGTTGAAAGAATGGATGAAAGTGAGTGTAGTACAGTTGAGGTAGCAGGTTTAGTTGATAGGGAAAACATGAGGGAGAAGAGTGATAGGGAAGAACTTGAGAAGAAGAGAGATAAATAAGGACCTGGCTAGAGATAGGTTAATTTGGAAGTAGTTTTCTTAAAGTTGTCCAAAATATGCCAGCACGTAAAAAGGACGTTAAACTTCTGCTGCTGCTGATGCTGATGATGAGGAAGCGGAGAAAGAGGAGGAGTGCGATGATGACGACGACAGCTTATGCAGCATAATATCAGAACATTAAATAGAACTTATCTGGTAAAATATTATGACGGAACAAGTTTTAAGTAGAATTTTATGGGCTGCAATTATATTTCTCCATTTTCTCTTCTAAATTGCAGCGAAAGCGAAACTCCAAAGTTGAATTCAATTAAAGATTAAGTCTGCATCCACAAAACATTGATTTGCAATCAAAATCTTGTCCGTCTTGGTCTCAAAAGAGGGCCGTTATATTAAGATTTAAAAACTTTCCACTTCGTACCCGAGTTATATTATTTCCCAATCATGTCGCAAACATCATCTACTATGATATAAAAAGAACTTTGTCTGTGTGTCTGTGTGTGCGTGCGCGCGTGTAAGGAAGAGAGAAAGAGAGAGAGTTTCCTATGGACTCAAAAACGTCCGGGCCAATGTGTATAGAATTCCCCATGCCTGTTCTACAAGTACTTAAATGGTTAATGCTCTGACGAACTACAAGCACTTGTTCCCCCCCCCCGACATAAATACCCCCGACAAACCCGACAAGCAGCTAAATCCCACCCCTTCACAGTAGAGATCCGTAGGTGTAAGAAAGCCTTCTACTCCAATAGTTTCTTCCCCAGAACTGTTAGACTTTGGAACTCGCTTCCGGGATTCTACTTTCCCAACTGTACTGACACGCAGAAGTTCATCTTGCCACTCATCTCCTTTCACAATACCCCTGACACTTATGTCCCCGATAGTAGCCCCCTACTTCAAAGTGGCACTGTGCCTTGTTTGGAGTGAAAATTGAAAAAAAAAAAAATTCATATGAGAGTGCTTTATGTGCCTGGCAGTATTCTTAGATAGGTTTTGTATCGGAATATCTTCAATAAGTATTGATAATCGATAATCGAAATAATCTGATGAAAGAAGGAACAGGCGATTTTGACCAAAGTTGACACCTTATACAGCCTAACATCATAACTAGGGCTATGACAACAGCATATTCTTTTCCATGTTTTAATTCTCAGGTACATATCCATTGATATCTTAAATGTTTTTATGTAGAGTGATGTGATCTTCGGTTGATTGTGTCCAACTGTGTAAGATATATACTCAAGAGTCAAAACAATGAAAAGAATATGTTGTTGTCATAGCCCTAATGACAAGTCATTTGAGAAGCTTTATCATCACAGGGTGCGTTCCAAATGAATGTTTGTGTAAAGCACAATTGCACCATGATATTTGACATTTTCATTTTAAACCGAAATTCAAGCCATTATCATCGCACAAACAGTAAGGTCAGGCAGACAAAATCAACAGTAGATTCTTTGATATGACAGGTAATGCTACCACTCCTGTCTTTGTAACTCCTCAACATTTTGAGTTAAAACATAAGAGACTTTACTTTCGGAAAGACTTTACTTTCAGAATGAAAAGCGCACTCCAGACACCCATACACAGCCATCATTTATTGTTGACAAAGGTCCATTGAAAATGGTGGTAACTATGTAGAAAAATGAATTCTGGGGCACAAAAGGCCGCTCGTTTTAATAGTACCACTCCTGTCTTCGTAGTTCTTCAACATTTTTAGTAAAATAAAAATAGGGGATTTTGGTTTTGGAACGATGACAAAGCATGCTCCAGACGCCCACAGACAGCCATTGTTGATTCTTGCTAAAGGTGCATTGAAATTGACGGTAGCGATGTAGAAAGATAAATTCTAGAGCACAAAAGGCCACTCGTTTTAATAGTAATACTCTCGTTTTCATAGCTCTTTAATTTATTGAGTTAAAAAAAATAGGAGGCTTTATTTTTGGAACGACCCTTGTATGATAAAGCATGCTCCGGACGCCCATGCACAGCTATCTTTGATTGCTAGCAGAAGTGCATTGAGAATTGTGGTGACTATGTAGAAAAATAAATTCTGCTCATATTAAAACCCTGTTCAACTTTTAGACTAAAAAAAAATAGTAGGCTTTATTTTTGGAATGCCCCTGGTATGATGCCTGCTGGCAAAAATGCCTTGAGAATGATGATAACTATATAAACAAGTGAAGCATGCATGATCCCCCATGAATACACAGTGAACAAGGCATAAAAAAATCGACTAAGTTCAGCATTTGCCACCACCCCATTTAGCCCTAAAAGTCCCCAAGGGACGTTAAATCCTGATAAAAATGGACAAACGATGCAGTTTTAGGCCTTAACATATACAAATTTGAGTTCTTCACCATGCAAAAAAGAAAAAAAATGACTAAGTCAATCATTGCCACCCCTACTTCTATTTAGCCACAGAAGTCCCCAATGCCTTAATATATTTAAATTTGAGTTCAGCACCATGCAAAACTGCTAAATAGACATACACAGGAAATTTTGGACAAATATGGTAAAATAGTCCCAAAAATTAAGTCTTTTTTTAACCCTAAAAGAGCCCCTGGAGTACACCCAAGAGTTATCATGAAGTATAGACAAACAAAATTATATAGAAATCAGTTAGTTACAATTTTTCAGAAAGTTTTATGAAAATCCAAAGCATCAATTTTTTTTAATAAGCACAAAAGTGTCAATTTTAGCAATTTTAACCCGAAAGGCTCCCCTAGGGGGGCAACCAGAGTTTGCCCGGAAAATCCGTTCTGTTACTTTTTTACTCATATCATGTCTAATATTTGTGCAAAATTTCTAAAAATTCCAAGGCGTAGTTATTGAGAAAAGTGCGGGTAGATGAACGGACAAACAGACAAATGGACAAGGGTGAATTTACAGGTCCACCCTCCTTTTGTCGGTGGACTAAAAATGAATACTGGAACACAAACTGTCGCTCGTTTTAATGGCACTACTCTCATCTTCGTAGCTCTTTAACTTATTGTGAAAAAAAAATAGCAAGCCCTCATAATATTCCTCATATTTCAATTCCATCCATCTCATTAACCCTTGGCCTCAAATGGCTTTATGGACATGATAAGTCTTGACTCATTAGTAGGGCTAAGACAACAGCATATTCTTCTTCTTCTTTTAACTCTCGGGTATATATCCACTAATATTTTATGTTTTTATGTAGAGTAATGTGGTTCTCGGTTGTATTAATTTTGTCTAACTGTGTCGGATGTATACTCGAGAGTAAAAACAATGAAAAGAATATTATGTTATATAGACAAACAAAATTTTAAAAAGGACCCTTCCTGGAACGTTTACTTAGACTAGTGTAGTAAGTAATTTTGATTACGCATTCAATAAGTCTTTCAATCCAAATAACGTCCAACAATAGAATGTGATAATTCGGTCTGATGTAAGTGCATAGAAAGTCTTAAATGAATCCATTAAGAAAGAATGTAAAATCTTTACGATTTCAATGGGGAGTGAAATGTATATGCGATTCTCCATAACTGTCTATGAATAAAAGACAGATTAGAGATAAACAAGTCTGAGTCGTACATAATAAATCATCTTTTTAACGACAATATAAAAGAAATTCTTTTTTTTTTCTTCTGTACTAGTTCATTTCAATGCAAGAAATGTATTATTTTTAAATAAATGCCTTTTATAATCATTTTGGTTTCGACTTTTTTTTTTTTTAAATACATTTCTTTCTATTAAATTCTTTATCTTAAAGGTTCTTAACGAGCTTTTGTTATATACAGTCTTTTACGGTTTACTCACTTTAAACAAGGTACAGTGCCAGGGGTTATCATTTGGGACCTACAAGGATACTATGTAAGGAGGTTGGCAGCGATATGTTTGTTCACATTACATTTGAACATCTGCATGTCATTATGGTCAGGGAAGCAGGGGCCCGGAAGGGAATTTGGTCTAGCAGTTCGAGGGACGTAGTTATTTGAGTAAAAGGCTTTACGGCATCTAGACATTTTTACTGTATAGGGGTGTGATTTTGCTACTTGTTGGGTTTGTCGGGGGTATTTACAGCAAATGGGGTATTTGTGAATTTGAGTTCGTCTGAAAGTACTTAAAGTACTGGTAAAACAGACACAGGGATGTCACATTTCAATGAGGGGACAGAAGTTGAAGTTTGGTTGACAGTACCAGACCTAATAAGTTGGCAATTCATTCAGAGTGAGAAACTAGTGGTAGATACATCAGGCCAGATGTGACAATAATACTCCATGCACAGGTGAATAGTGGGTTTGTGGAGACACAAGGTACTTTCAGATGTCAATAACCTTCTAGCATGGTAGAGAGAGCCCACCTTACTCACAATAGTCTTAGCAATTAGCTCAATGTATTTGTTCTAATTCTCTATAACGGATGCGTCATGATGACTCACGGTAGCAATATTGGTACGGCTAAAATCTCAAAATCAGCCAAGAAAAGAAATTAGATGCATTTGATTACAAACGCCTTCGAAAGATTCTGGATGGAGCGATCGGATTACCAACCAAAAAGTCATAGACTGCATTAATCAACAGGTAGTATTGTCAATAATCTGCAAACGACGTCAAGGCTGACATGGACATACCCCAAGATTGACCCTGGAGAGAACTGCAAACTAACTACTCCGACGGTGAAAAAAGAATAGGAAGACGAAAAATGAACTGGAAACTGACAATTGAGATAGATTTGATTGCAACAGGAAGAAGCTGGAGGAACGCTGTAGATCTGACCATAGATTCAAAATTCTGGTGTACATTGATTGCCTCATAAGTCAAATTTCTCTATACAAATATCGACGTCTGTGTGTAGTTGTGTGTGATTTTTATTTTGCTTTGTTTATTTTTGTCGTTTTTATTTACTAATCGGTTAATTCTTATCAAGGCCAGGAAACACCTCAAGGGTAAGAGTAAAAGAGATTGTTAGTCGAATGATGATCACCTCATCCAGATGACTGGAAACAATATGAAAGATGAGCAGTAGATTTCTTAAGAGGAGTTGACTATCCAAGAAGAGGGCTCAACAAGTATTTGTTTACTTTAGACTTGAAGACAACTATGATGGAATCAGTTGGAAAGCAGGTTCGTGATATCTTGTTCTACAAATGTTAGGAAGGAAACTGTTCATGGAAATTTTGCCTGTTTTTTTGTAAGAAGAGAAAGGAATTTTTGCTTTGGCTTACACTAGACGAGCTCATGCTGTCAATGTTTAGTTTAGTAAGAAATGCCAGGGATCGGAGCAATCAAGTACCTACCATGATCATAACGATGAAGTGGAGAGAGACTAGCAACATCTTTTCCATATAAAAGGGGCTGTAGGGATGAGAAAAGGCCATCCTCCACTAGATTGCAAAGTTGATTTTCTACTCTGCCAAGACAACAAAAGGTGCTTCGATAAATACCTACCCCAGATATGACGGCAGTACTCCATTTTAGGACGCATTATGTTCTTATGCAGGTAGAGGATTGTATCAGGGGTTAGTTACTTTCTGGAGTGGTGGAATGATCCAATCATTTTGCCAGTCACATTAAGCAGTAAAGTTGATTCAAGTCTTTCATTTCGCGTCTTGAGTGAAAGTCAGTCCTAGAAGCTTATCAAAGTAGGCGGATGATACGGGAAACAGCAATTCTTCCCCCTTTGTCAGGAACATCGCTCATGACATGTGAAAACTAAGTAAAGGACAAACTAAGGGCAATGTGCGTTACACGACTACCGGAAGTTAACTCTGTATTCATTTTCTACTCTCCTTGGAAATTATTTTTCGCTGCCAGAAAATCTTTGGAGTTTCGTTTTATGACCAGTTTTGTAGCATCAAGCAAAAATGACGGCTTGAATTTTGAATTATCCTTGTGACTAGACACTGCCGCTAGTTATACCTTCTATTTATACACCTTGGTTGAATATTTGCTTATGACATCTGGTATTACTGTATGCTCAGCCATCTATGTAGGAACCAAGCTTTTATTTTTTAATTTTTACTAATGAGTCACAGATTATCAAGGGTAAATGCCATTTGAGGATAGAGATGATCATTCACTGTGACTGGAGAAAATAAGGATCAGAGTGTTAGTGATGAAAAGAGAGCAGCTTGGTTTTGGAGGCATTCAAAGTAACAAGCAACTTTTCCCCCAACACAAAACAACAACAAATCAAAGAGAGAGTCAGAAAGGTGCTGATCACTGACGCTCTTCAAAGTGTAGCCAAAAGTAGGTGTGACGTTTACATAGATGTAAATGAAAGATCTAGGAATAGGACTCAGGAGATCGTTTACGAAGATCAGGTAGAAAGTTGGATTCAAAATGAATCCTGAATCTTTACTTATTTTTCCAGGCTCTATTAAATGAAGTGAAAAAATAATAATATTCGATTTATAGATACGCTCAGTGAATGCTAAAAGAAGAGAGCTTGCTGCATTTTAAGTTTTTATTTCCACTCTTAGAAATATAACTACTTTCACTTCTTTAACTTTCAATTAGCCTGAATTTATTATGACTATTTTTACTAGTTAGAATTTTCATTTTGACCAGTTGGATTTTACCGTATAAAAATAGAACTTTTCTACAGACTCTACATTACCAAAGAATATGATTTATTAACTTAATGTGAGAATCTTTAACCAATCCGGGATATAAAAAAAAAACAACATTCATTTCAATTCCAGTAGCACCACTCTAATCGAATAACTGAACTCCATATCTTTTTTACTGTTCAATCCCTTTTTCCTGCTGTTCTTTTTTATGTTTCTTTAAAAGATTTTAATCTTTAATATATTTTCAATGTATGTGATAAACAGCCAGATTATATCCATTCATCATGAGATGAGCTGTTTTTCACATCCTTTGCCTCCTTTGTGGTTTGGGTTCGAGTCTGCCTGCCTACTACCACTTTTTTTTATTTGTTTTTGCTCAACACACACCTCCAAACACCCGGGCAACGCCGGGCACGCAGGCTAGTTATTAACTAAATCACTTGCTACAACTTATTATCACCCCTTTATTGTGATGTCATTCAGTGTACATGAGACTAGGTTCAAGACGACTTCTTTAAGTGAGCCGCATCTGACATGAGAGAAACCAAGATGATAATTCAGGATATTTTCCAAATAAAAATTAAAAAGAGAGAAATCAGAAAAAAAATATATTATTTGCAAAATAATCTGCAAAATATATTTGTATCCACAAAAATTTGAAACATTTTTTTAACAGAAAGCGCACGAAACCACGTGATATAAAGAACTAAAAATTACTACTTCAAGTTCAAAATCCAACAGCAATTTCTCCCCTTTGTCAGATACATCGCTCATCAAATGTAAGGACTAAAAGAGATAATAAGGAATTATTAATATTTGCAAAAATTAAAATAAAGAAATCCACATAAATTAGGCAACAAATTATTAGGGTAGTTTAATTTGGCTCAGTCAGTGTATACAAAATCAGATAAAACAACTCGATAAAACTTGGCAGTCATTTTTTGGAAGCTAACCACTTCAATATAACGATATCGGTTTATGAAAAAAAAAGGCAGTGAAAACTCAAGGTAGTTGAACTAAGTTTATTACCTGCATGATTTATATTGGTTACCCCGATTACACCTTTATCTGCATCTACGCTTATTTGGAACATCAACTCATATTTACGCCCTTTTTTGTCCTCTGCCTCAGCCGACACTTTGTACTACCCTTAGGGACAGATTTGTAAGCTTATACAGTCGGCTTTTTGTTATCTTCATTGAAAACCGTCCTTTGATGATGATACCTTTACAAAATAAATTATATATATATATATATATATATATATATATATATATATATATATATAGCTTTGCTGAACTGTAAATGAGGTAAGAATTTAAGGCTTTATTGCCTCTTGCAGACTATATGTCACAACAATGGCTTCACTAGTTCCAGTTTGGTAAATTGCAATTATTGGATTACCAAAATCTCTTTATACATGGCTTTCAATGGCCTCTTTTTGTACAGTATTCAATGGTCCTCTTTTTCTATGGTATTGAATAGCCCTTTTTTATCTGGTTTATGAAAAGATGAACAATTCAGTGGGAAAGGTTTGTAAATATGACCGCATAAAACCTATTGCAATTAGAAACTTAGAGACAACGGCAAAACATAACCAACAAGAACATGAGACTGCTTGCTTATGTCCAACAATATAAAGATGGGCCGAAGACATATCTAGACTCCACCCAAAATAAGGCACAGTGCCACTTGAATGTAGGGGGGCTTCCATCGGGGCCATAAGTTGCAGGAGTATGATGTAGGGAGCTGAGCAGCAAGATGTCTGTTTACGTTACACTTGAACTTCTGCATGTCAGTACAGTTTAGAAAGCAGGAACCCGGAATGGAGTTATAAAGTTCTACAATATGGTTGTCTTCAAGTCTAATGTAAACAAGTTTTTGATGAGCCGTTCCATATAAGTTAACAAATTTACCGAATTTCCATTACTAACAATTACTATATTGTCCAATTTCTATGGTACACTCTTTAACCCTAATCCTCGAGTGGCCTCTTAGCCTTGATAAGTGGTGATGCCTATGTAAAAAAAAAAGGGTCTAGCAGTTCTGGGGAAAAAACTATTAGAGTAGAAGGCTTTCTTACATCTAGGGATCTCTACCGTGTAAGGGTAGAATCTACAAGTATTTTAATGGTGAATGCTCCAACGAACTGCAAGCACTTGTACCCCCTCGACGTAAATACCCCCGACCAACCCGACAAACAGCTAAATCCCACCCCTTCACAGTAGAGATCCCTAGATGTAAGAAAGCCTTCTACTACAGTAGTTTCTTCCCCAGAACCACTAGACTTTGGAATTCCCTTCCGGGTCCCTGCTTCCCCAACTGTACTGACATGCAAAAGTTCAAGTGTAACGTGAACCGACATCTTGCTACCCAACTCCCTACATAGTACCCTTGATGCTTATGTCCTTGATAGAAGCCCCTACATCAAAGTGGCAATGTGCCTTGTTTGGGGTGAAAATGTAAAAAAAAAAAAATCTAGCAGTTCTGGGGAAAAAAAACTATTAGAGTAGAAGGTCTTCCTGCATTTAGAGATCCCTACTGTGTAAGGGTGGAATCCTACTGCTTCTTGGGTTTGTTGGGTGTATTTACGTCGAGGGGTACAAGGGCTTGTAGTTCGTTGGAGCATCCACCATTCTTTCTGTTGACTGTTTTCCTCCTATCAATAACCTTGGTATTTTCAAGACTAAGGTCAATAGGCATTTCCTGTTTTTGCAATAGTTATCTCTCGTTCTTGCTAGCTCTTTACACCAAGTGGCTTCATGTTTTGTCTGGAGCATTTATTACTAAAATATGTAATTGGAAATATAATGACAGACTTTATTAGATTTGACTAAAAAAATACTAAATTCAACCAGACAATTTATATTATGAAACAATTTTTAAGTAATCACCTTAATGAGGAATAACCAAATCACCTTAATGAGGAATAACCAAATCACCTTAACCTTTTTTATTGAAGAATATAAAAAGAATTCGTATAATTTAGATTCTTCAGACTACTGTTCTTATTTTCTGCTATATTGAAGAGTAGGCCGATTAAAAGTGCACACCCAACACAAAGGCACACTCTCTCCTTTTTCCCAAAACTGGCTTAATAACCTGCTCGCCTCCTTTCATAACCTAGTTAAAAAAATCAAAAAAAAAAAAAAAACTGCATTTACCATTTTGCACTGCTTTTCCCAAAATGCACTCCAAGTGTATAAATGAGTCGGATATTTTGTCTCTCTTCTTTCACATGGAGCAACACAGGTAAGCTCTTCATTTTGTTCGCAAATACACCACAAGTGACGTTTTCACATCGTTCCAGTCGATATAACGTCTGACCTTCTTCAGGTGTATCTTTTCGAACTTGGGAATTTAGACGAAATTTTCAATGGAACACTTTATTTACTTCATGTATAGAAGTAATTCGCAATTGTATTTTTCAGTCGCCCACACTGAAAATTAGACCTTGGACCTTCAGGAGAACGTCACTTTTACGACTCATTTTTCTAAGTACTCTAACCAATGTGCCATGGGTTCTTGCAAGGAACTAGAGTCTGCTATCATCGTGAAGTAAATCAAGTATTCCATTCGAAATTGCACCCAAATTCCAAAATTCGACAGAAACATCCCAGAGTTTGACAAGACACACCTGACGAAGATCAAAGGTTACATCGACCGAAACGTTGTGAAAATAACACTAAAAATGAGAACAGTAGGCTGAAGAATCCAAATAATACGAATAACTAATCCTCATCTCAAAAATTCAGAAACGTTATAAAAAAAAAGACTTGTCTCTCTTACAACACATTTTTATATCTTTTTCTGTTTATTTAAAAAAAAAAAAAATATGAGCAAACAAATAAAAATTATAACCTAAAATAACTTCGCAGCATACCAAGATTGGTTAAGCATAAAATGGTCGGCCATTTTTTCTAGCATTGTAAACTTATTTGCGGTCCACACAGCAATAAGTGGGGGTGAAGAAGATATAAACATATGAGGCGGGGGTTGGAAAAATAGTGAGAATTTCTTATCTATATCCTCGTTTTAGAAAAAAAATATTTTTTGACATTGAATTCACTGACTGAAACTTTAGAACGTCATAGACACAAGACTTTTCGATTTATTACTATTTTTATTATCAAAGAAGTTACAGTTGACTTATAAAAACTCAAACGGGATTTGAAATCATTCATGTTAAAAACTTTTCAGAGAATTAGGTTGACTGAACATTGCTTGTCATTTCTGATAAAACTCGGAACTCACTACAAGTAAATAAGGGTGCCATTTTTCTCTAATAAATGAGATTGCAAGGCCGCATTGAACCAGCACATTTTGTTATCCATGCTATGGAACAATACGCCATTTGTATTGCTTAGACACGGCATTTCATTGTTTCTCTGGCTTTTTACTTTGAAATTGTGTCTTTAATTATACACTTCATTTTAGAAATCAAACTGGCATTTCAGCCCGGCGTTGCCCAGGTGTTTGGATGCGTATGTTGAGAAAAAAAAACGGTAATTTTTTTTAACTTTGACCCCTAGTATGACCCCTTAAAATTTATTGTTTGGGGCTCATATCAAGGTATTAAGTTAGATCCATGCCCAAGGAACCTATATCTAAAATTTCAAGTGCGTAGATCCAAAATTGTCGGAGGAGTTTGGTAGAGTTCTCAAAGGTCAAATCGTTGAACTTTGACCCCTTAACAGCCACATTTCTGGCCGAAAACCGATCCCATCGATTTTTCCAAATCTCAGTAATCTGTATATCAAATTTCGAGTCTGTAGATTAAAAATTGACATAGTTATTGTGTAGGGAAATGTACACAGACCACAGACACACAGATAGAGACACTTTCACTTATATATATATATATATATTGTTATTGTTGTTTTTTTTTTCAAGCGATACATATGGTTAATATTGGCTCCGCCTCGAAGCTCATTTTTTTATTTACTTAGAAACTCGCCCTTTTAATTTGTTTGGACGTATATAACATTTTTTATTTATTTATTTTTAAAACAGTAAAAAATAAATAAATAATATATATATATATATATATATATATATATATATATATATATATATATATATATATATATATCTCAAGTGTATTAACTTAATTCATTACAAATTGTTCCAATAGACGGGATAAAAATTATCCGTGCATATTATGTTATCCTTAATGAGCGATCAACGAACAAATATAATGTATAAAAGGCTATATGTCTGTCTGTCTCCATATTTTCAAATTATCTCCTCCGAAATTAAAATCGCAGAGCGGCGTTAGAGGCCTCAAATGATTGGATTTTTATGGACTATTCTTTTATGGGTCTTTAGCCGATTAAAATAGTTTTTAAAAGTTCAAAAATGGGTAAAAAATAAAAAAAATAAAAATGTGCTACATTTTGTACATTCATCTTAATTTATTTTTAATCAGTTCATATGCGCGTCACGTTGGTACAGTGGTAACGTCACCAGCTTTGAATGCCACAGTTTTGGTTTCAGTTCTAGCTGATGGCAACTATGTACTTTTTTTTTTACTTTTGAAATTACGACTCTATAATAATATATACGAAATTTGAATAAATTAAAATATCATATTTTAGCATATTTTGCGACCAGGCAAAAGCCAGGCGTCCCCACCATAAGTCAATTTATAAAAATCTTTTTTATATATATGTGCAATCGTAGCTTTTTCATATGGACCATTCCCTGTGTGTCTGCATCGTCCAGATGGCTGTTGATCGACTCGTTCAGTTAGGCAAATAAAACTCATGTATGAAACAATTGAGACTTGTTTTAGTTTTAAAGGTTTTATTGGGGAGGGAAATTCGTTCCTGAGGAGACAGACTCAAATTGATTCCTTCTTTCTTTTTCTATTAATTGGGAGACTGAGAAACGTAGGCAGCAAATATCAGATTAACGTTTATATATATATTATTAAAAAACTATATGTAATAATTATTGTTCGTAACTTGATGTCTACCACAATAAAAAGCATTGTTTTCCGAAACGATCGTACAGATAATTGATTTTGTTGTTGTGCCTTCTTATGAAACGGATTTTTAATTTAATTATAATTTGATTTTTAAATTTTAAATTATCAATCACATTACTTAATATTGAATTAGCTCTAGGATATTTACCTATCGAGCTTATTATATATCTAAATTACAACGAGTACTTTCTCTTTCCTGTATTTTAATTAAACTAGTAATTTCACTGTTACATTGAAATACAATCAGCTCTTTAGACTATTGTTCTAATCTCCTTTAAATTTATATATACGGACGGATGTTTATTTAAATAATCGTTCGGACAGGTTAATTTCGGCCACCGATTCCGTAGTCAAGGGGTAGAACTGCCGACTGTCATCACGACGGTTCTAGGTTCGATCCTCGGCTTGGGAGAGGTGTTAGTCTAGCGGCACTGATGAGTTGTGTTACAACGAAACAGGTCTGTATGTCGATGACTAAAATATATTTTATAAAGCTCCCCTCTTTGGTAGAGCACTCTCGTAAATTATCTTACTCGCTACTTAATTTAGCTGAAATAATGCGAAGCTCGCGATTTGTTTACAAACAAACGTTTGAGCCCTCTACGAGTAGCGGACGGATGTTTATTTAAATAATCGTTCGGACAGGTTAATTTCGGCCACCGATTCCGTAGTCAAGGGGTAGAACTGCCGACTGTCATCACGACGGTTCTAGGTTCGATCCTCGGCTTGGGAGAGGTGTTAGTCTAGCGGCACTGATGAGTTGTGATACAACGAAACAGGTCTGTATGTCGATGACTAAAATATATTTTATATATATATATATATATATATATATATATATTATATATAACATACAAAATATTAATTTTAAATGTGTGTGTGTGTGTGTACATACATATATATATGTGTGTGTGTGTATGTGTGTATATGTATATATATACACACACACACACATTTTAAATTAATATTTATTTCTTGTATAACTACAGATACTACTGCTTCAGGCTTACTAAATTATCAGTGCAGGAAGTGATAATCACTGCTGGTCAGGAGATTCAAAGCAGTCAAAAATTCTAACCTTGACTTTGCAAGATAGTGCCTTTCCTCTCTGCCACTGGCAATTAACATTTAAATATAAGGTAATTAAGTTTTTATGAAGCAATGTAAGTGGGCTGTCATAATCAGCAGTTAGAGTATTCAACAGCAGGAAGTTGAGATAATGCTTTTAGTTTCATTCCTATTCTTTCTACCTCTTCAGATTCATGTCAACTCTGTCACTTTCTTAGAGACCCTATTCTGTCCCCTCACACATGTGATGTAATTTCCCTGTAATATCATTCGACACCTGACTTTCTAGTATGTTTTGGCTAGGGAGCTGATCTTTGAATGATCGCATAAATTCTGTTAGGTGCACTGAGTCTCTAGAAGTGTAAGCCATGTTTAGTTTCAGAACAATTTCCGATGGTTCGTTGTTCTAAACAAGTTAAGTTAGTTTGCAGTAGACAGTTCCACAGAGCAAAATATTCTAACCGTGTTGAGACGAAAAAAAAAACATGCGAAATTGCTACAGAAAAGGTTTAATATTTATGGAGCAATTCTGGTTTCTGATTGGTTGGTAGCAGAACGTGAATTAATTTCATTCGTCAGTTCCTAGCAGCATCGTTTATAAATAGAATCGCCCGACTGAGTGGGATCATACCCCATTATGAATCAAAAATATTGGAACAGAGTCTATTTCTGTTTGCCGCCAGGTTGTCCTGACATGTACTTAATGTACCCCTTTTTAAATTCATCCTACCTAACATAATATCTACTTACTGCTGTAGGCTTCCAACACATCACACACTATCTGTACTTGTTTTCCAGTACATAACACACTATCACTACTTGTTTTCCAATATACAACCCCTATCTCTACTTGTTTTCCAATATATAACGCACTATCTACATGTTTTCCAATATACAGCACACTATTTCTACTTGTTTTCCAATGTATAACACACTATCTTTACTTGTTTTTCAATACATAACCACTATTTCTACTTGTTTTAATACATAACACACTATCTCTACTTGTTTCAATACATAACACACTATCTCTACTTGTTTCAATACATAACACACTATCTCTACTTGTTTCAATACATAACACACTATCTCTACTTGTTTCAATACATAACACACTATCTCTACTTGTTTCAATACATAACACACTATCTCTACTTGTTTCAATACATAACACACTATCTCTACTTGTTTCAATACATAACACACTATCTCTACTTGTTTCAATACATAACACACTATCTCTACTTGTTCATCACAATAAAGGCATATCCTTATATTTGTATATATTAATGTAACACCGTTGAAATCCATACTAGTTAACATAATCTCTACATACTTGTGTAAGGTTCTACACATAACACACTATCTCTACTTGTTCAATATATAAAGTTATATCCTTATATTTTATACAGAAACTTCCATCTCCATTCCTATAAACACAAAAGTAATATGCAACAATATTTCAATATATTTTTTCTGAACGCAAATTGAGAAAATCGGAAAATGAAAAAAAAAACAAAAAACTATTCTCCATTTATTTTCCCCAGAAAAAAAAACGCAATACTAAAATGGTTAATATATTCGTGCATATCAATCTAATTTCCCATGGATATTTCACAATTTATTGGATATCTACATCATTGTTAAGTTATAGCACATGCACATCTTATTGATCCATTATGTAATGTCCTTGTTTATCCACCTCTCACATCCGCGTATAATTTCGGAACTTCTAACCATTAATTCTTGCTCATGATAGCGTTACCGTCTTTCTCGTTAGACTTGCGAGTTCAATTTGTTCCAGTGAAATGGTATGCTTTTACACGTCGTTTCCTTATGATGGAAAAATCCAAGGTTCGTAAGCATCACTTTGTTTCATTAGAAACATTTTCGGCATCAAGCGAACATCTATTTTGGAATGGATAATGAGATGTATAACAACTTTCTTCGACTGCCTTATCTACATATAAAGGTCAAAGTATGGAAATTACAAAACTTGCTGTATTTTTGTGCCTGAATGAAAACCTTGACATATCAGATTTAATGATACGAAAAAGTTATTGAGCATTAAACAGGAATTGGTGACAAAGTAAAAACACTTTAAGATATTCATTTCAAGTAATATGGACTGGAAATTGCCCAAATAGGACTGGAGTTTTCAAGACGCGTGGGATAACAAAGTAACTTTGTATAAAACGCTTTCATTGTAAAATAATTTCTCCTGAAGACATTGCTTCACAATGCAGAAAAGCAACAAAAATATTATGTACACATGTAGCCAATAATGAACGTACTATAAATAGTACTGGTACAGGTTTTTGTTTAGCATCTTCCAGCTGTTGATGTATACATAAAAAATCTGTAATCATTAAATACATATAATAAGAAATTATGATGCACACCTAAGATTAGGTTTAAGTCTCTTGGAATTAATATTAAAAGTGCTTATATAGACACATGGCATAAAAGGTAACCTTCTCATTTTTACTCACTGGAAATCGCTCCAGGCAAAGCATTAAGTCACTTGATGTAAG
>NC_136526.1:16680210-16697710 GCF_053919585.1 Euprymna scolopes | reverse complement strand
TTTCAAATGCCATTTTGTTGTTCAGTCCTAGAGGAGCAACTGGAGTCATGAAAAAGAATGCCACCTGTAAAATATACCCGGTGAACCAAATGCAAGAGAGAGTCCAACAATTGTACTTAAAGGGATGGTTAGAATCTTAAAAGATCTCTCGGTTGGAAGGTATGAGATGGTGGGTCTCATTCACATCTTAAACAAAAGGGGAAAAGATAACGAAATACAAAATAGGAAGATTTTTTGAAAAAGGGAAAAGATAACGAAATACAAAATAGGAAGATTTTTTTAAAAAAGGGAAAAGATAACGAAATACAAAATAAGATTTTTTAAAAAAGGGAAAAGATAACGAAATACAAAATAGGAAGATGTTTGAAAAAAGGGAAAAGATAACGAAATACAAAATAAGATTTTTTAAAAAAGGGAAAAGATAACGAAATACAAAATAGGAAGATGTTTGAAAAAAGGGAAAAGATAACGAAATACAAAAGAGGAAGATTTTTTTGAAAAAAGGAAAAGTTAACGAAATACAAAATAGGAAGATTTTTTTGAAAAAGGGAAAAGATAACGAAATACAAAATAGGAAGATTTTTGAAAAAGAGAAAAGATAACGAAATACAAAAAAAGGAAGATTTTTTGAAAAAAGGAAAAGATAACGAAATACAAAATAGGAAGATTTTTTAAAAAAGGGAAAAGATAACGAAATACAAAATAGAAAGATTTTTGAAAAAAGGGAAAAGGTAACAAAATACAAAATAGAAAGATTTTTTTTAAAAAGGAAAAGATAACGAAATACAAAATATGAAGATTTTTTTGAAAAAGGGAAAAGATAACGGAATACAAGATATGAAGATTTTTTTCAAAAGGGAAAAGGATAAAGAAATACAAAATAGGAAGATTTTTTGAAAAAGGGAAAAGATAACGAAATACAAAATAGAAAGATTTTTTTCAAAAGGGAAAAGATAACAAAATACAAAATAGGAAGATTTTTGAAAACGGGAAAGATAACGAAATAGAAAATAGAAAGATTTTTTGAAAAATGGAAAAGATAACGAAATACAAGATATGAAGATTTTTTTGAAAAAGGGAAAAGATAACGAAATACAAAATAGAAAGATTTTTTAAAAAACGGAAAAGATAACGAAATGAAAAATAGGAATATTTTTTTTAAAAAGGGAAAAGATAACGAAATGAAAAATAGAAAGATTTTTTTAAAAAGGGAAAAATAACGAAATACAAAAAGGAAGATTTTGTAAAAGGGGAAAAGATAACGAAATACAAAATAGGAAGATTTTTTGAAAAAGGGAAAAGATAACGAAATACAAAAGTCTGATGTACGACATGAAAATAAATTGGAACCTGAGAAAAATCTCCATAATTCCCGTGCTTATAAAAGCAACCGGACTCATAAAAAAGAAGTTCAAAAACTACCTGGCAAATATACCCGATGAACCAAAAGTCAGAGACATAAAAACAATTGCACTTTAAGGTTACAATCTTAAAAAAAGATCTATGAAATAGTGGATAAATGTCTCACGTTTGATAATCCCAGTTAGAACAAAACTGAACAAGTGAAGCATGCATGGTTCCCCGTGAGTGCACAGTGAATGAGGCATAAAAAAACGACTAGGTTCAGCATTTGCAACCCCCTCCCACAATTAACCATTTAGCCCTAAAATTCCGCAAGTTGAGCTCAGCACTATGCAAAACTGATAAACAAACATACACAGAAAATTTTAGATAAATATGGTAAAATAGTCCCAAAAATGGTGTGTTTTTATTAGCCCTAAAAGAGTCCCTGGGATACACCCAAGAGTTATTACGAAGTATAGACAATAGAAATCAGTTAGTTATAACTTTTCAGAAAGTTTTATAAAAATCCAAGATATCAATTATTTTTTTTTTCTTTTAATAAGCACAAAAGTGTCAATTTTAGCCATTTTAACCCGAAAGGCACCCTTGGGGTAGGGGGGGGGGAATTCTGTCGGAAAATCCGTTCTGTTACCTTTTTACTTATTTTAATGTTCGTGAAATTTTTTTTTAAATTCCAAGTTGTAGTTATCTAGAAAAGTGCAGACAAACGAACGGGTGAATGGAGGAGGGTGAATTAACAGGTTCACCCTCCTTTTGTCGAGGGACCAAAAGGCTCTTTCCTTATTAACTAGCATAGTGTGTGGCAATGCGGGATCAGGTGCCAAATCAAACGGGTTGAATCAAGGATAAATATAACTCCAAGAAGCTGCAAGCTTTATGTGCATAATAAAAACACACTTACAGACCATGCTTTATCGTCTTTTTCTACTTTAACGTTATCCCCATGGAAGCTGCTCGACTGAGCTCCAATCTCTGATTTCCAAAGGTACAGACATTTACAGTAAGAAATCGTCATTACCACCATTACAAACAATTTTCCCTTCTTCTGTGTATCTAAAATCAAACATAATTTTATTTTTTTTATTGCATTTTTACCACAAACAAGGCACAATACCACTTTGGTGTAGGGGGCTACTATCTGGGGCATAATTGCAAGAATACTATGTAGGGAGTTGAGCAGCAAAATGCCTGGTCACATTACACTTGAACTTCTGCATGTCAGTACAGTCAGGAAAGCAGGAACCCGGAAGGGAATTCTAAAGTCTGGCAGTTCTGGGGAAGAAACAATTAGATTGGAAGACTTCCTAGGATCTGGGGATCTCTTCTGTGTAGGGGTAAGATTTTGCTGCTTTTCCGGTTTGTTGGGGGTATTTACATTGTGGGGGTAGAAGAGCTTGTAGTTCATCAAAGCATCTACCATTAAAATATTTGTAAAACAGGCAGAGAGATGCAACATTTCATCGATGGGACAGAGGTTGAAGCACTTAAGTAATCAGATTTCATTCATTATCCTCGAGTGATTTTTGGCCTAGATGAAGACTGATAATTTTAAATCCTCTTAAAGATGCTTTTTTGCCAATTCTTATTATCTATATATTAAAACGATAGCGTGTGTGTTATTTTCTGTCACGCTTACATCCAAGTCGTTTAATTGTTATGTACTTCCATTTCTTGTAATTTTACCAAGACTTCTTCCTAAGTTCTGGTTTCGGTTTCGATTATAGCATTTAAGTTTCGATTATTTCGGTTTCGATTATAGCATTTAAGTCATTTAATTTTTCATAAATAATTTTACTAAGAATTCTTCATAATTTTGGTTTCAATTTCGATTATAATTGATGGCACTTAAGTCATCTAAATTTTTTATAAATAATTTTACCAAGAATTCCTCATAAGTTTTGGTTTCGGTTTTGATTATAGTTAATGGCACCCCAATAATCTATTTTTTTTTTTTTAAATAATTTTATCTAGAATTCTTCATAAGTCTTGATTTTGGTTTCGATTTTAGCTGATGACACATTAGTAATCCATTTTTTTGTAAATAATTTTATCAAGTATTCTTCATAGTTTTGGTTTTGGTTTCGATTATAGCTAAAGGAATTACAGTTATATGTATATATATTTATAAAAGAAAATACGCATAACGTGTGCTTGAAAGCCAAATTACAACGCAATATTATGAAAATAAACAAATATTTCACTTGTTTGAAATTTATAATTTAAATATATTTCAGAATCAAACTCCATCCACAGTATTTTGTTTCTTTCTTTTTTTTTCTTCTTTCTTGCCAAGTTGTAAAGTTAAACAAAGAAAACTCAGTAATAAATATCTGTGTGTTGTCTCTCGGCGGTTGTATTTTAAAATGTTGGAAACATTGCCTTTTCGACGCGAGATTAGCGTCAAGGGTGTGAGTTCCGTTATAGAAGCGTTGATTTAACTTGAATAAAATAAAATACGCGGATCTTTATTCCTAATTTTTTCTCTCCAATTTTACAACATGGCAAGAAAGAAGAAGAAAAAAAGAAACAAACAACATACTGAGGATGGAGTTTGACTCCAAAGTATATTTAAATTATAAATTTCAAGCAAGTAAAATATTTGTTTATTTTCATAAAATTGCGTTGTAATTTGGCTTTCAAACGCACTTGATGCGTATTTTATTTAATTTAAATTAAATCAATGCTTCTATAGCAGAACTCACACCATTAACATGTATATATATATATATATATATATATATATATATATATATATATATATATATATATATATATATATATATATATATATATATTCATAAGTTTTGGGATTTGGTTTCAATTCAAGCTGATGGACACAAGTCATATAGATATATTTTTTATTTTTGAAATCGCAATTTTATAATTTATAAAAATCGATAGAACATTAACTCTGTAATAATATACACGAAATCTACATGAATCAAAATATCATATTTTGGCATATTTTACAACCTGGCGACACGGGGTGTCCCTGCTAGCTTGGATAAATACTTTTTCAGTTTTAACAAAAGAGCTACAATAATATCAGAGCGTTTCCATTTATGCTAAATATATACAGAATGCCAACATCAATATATTACGGTACTCATACACTTATTGATCCGTGCTGAAATAATAACGTTATTATTTAAAAAGCCATTCTTAACGTGGGAAGGGGAGGGGGTGTTTTGTACCTATTCTGTACTTTAACCTTACAATTGAATAAAGAAACATATTATAAAACTTTTATTAAACTTAGAAATCCGATTTAAAAAAATAGCGCGATCAGTAAGTGCATTACTGCATTAGCACCTATTTTACATATGAATGAGTCCCCTGTGAAATTTCCACAGGCTCTGCTAGTTTGGATTATTCTGACTTTTTTTTTTACGTTTGCCTATTATCCAGAAGAGAACACTACTGAACAACTAGCTGCCATGACAGAAAAGATTCTAGAATTCTCAATAAAACCCAGCCAGTAACCCTGGTCAATTCAGACTGTAGCAGCTGCTGGAACCAAGCAGCAACCGAGTTGGGTTAATGACGAATTTATGACAAAGATTAAATCGTTAACACACAAGTTGGACGCGTTGTGACAAGACAGGCAAGTTCCTCGTGTTAGGAATCGAAGTTGTAATAATTCTTCGACGAATATTACAAATAATTTTGGATCTTGCTGGTACAATCTCACTTATGGTTAGAGCCGATCACCCTGCTCTTTTAACCCAGGTAAACGAATCACGAAGGACCTGAACACTTCATGTGCCTCCGGCAAGTATTTGCAAAATCGTGCAAGTGTATGTTGTCGAATTCGGAAATGTTTCTATTAAACTCAATAATTTGCATGTCAAATGGGACCTTTTATTTAATGCAGGGACGTAGCTTGTTCTCATTGCGTCAGCAACGACCAGTTAAAAGTTTTAAGTAATTTATAATGGTATCGTTAGTATCGCCTGTACGGCAGATGGAACTTTAATCCTCAGAAAATTGTCACAGACAACTGATTATTATTTAGAATGCTTATATACAATAGCAGAACCCATGGAAATTCCACGGTGGTTGAAAAAGTTTTAAAACACATTATAAATAAAATAAATAAAAAATAAAATAAAACGAATAACAACGAATTTTAAACAATTTTTTAGCCAATTCCTTTTAAACCTTTTAAAGCTAAAAAGAATTAAATTTTTTTAAAATTTAGATTAAGATTTTTTTCAATAAAAATTCAACAAATTTTTTGCCTTGTTTTTTTTCTGAATATTTTTATATAAATTGTAAAGAAACAAAAAACCTGTAATGCGAAGGAGGAAAAGAAGGTGAAAAAGAAAACGCTTAATGTTATGTAGCGGTTGGCTAGGACCAACCGCTACATAAAGGTTAAAATAAAATCCCTTTTTATTAACTTGAAAGGTGGACTTCGAATGTTGATAGTCCACTAGTATGAATTAAAGAAAAAGAATTCGCAGTGTAAATAGAAAAGTCGGACGATCGTAATTGTTGACAAAAACGATAATTTAGGTTACTGGAATTCGCATATTTTGCACAGCATTCTATGGCGAACAAAAAAAAACAATGAATGGAATTTCCTGGTGACAGGTGAATTATCGGCACGTGCAGAAGTAATCGTCCGACTAAATAAATAAAACAAAAACGTGCTAAGGACACACGTGGAAGCCGAGACCTAAATATTCTGTTGGTTATATGTAAATTAGCTCTAGAACGCGTGACGTCAGAAAGTTGAGCTGAATGCCATATAAGGAACAGACGCGCGACAGATAACAGAGATAGCAGAGAGAGGAGAGATAGCAACAGAACGTCGCTGAAGACCGTATCGTCGAAACGTCATTTCCCTCCTCAGATCACTGTGAGAACGCTGTTACTATCGCTGTGAACTTCAAAACCACCAAAAGAAAAGGACGAACTGTTAAATTGTAAATATGTATGATATTGTAAAATATAATTTTATACAAAAACTAACGCAATTGTAACTTACGCCTTTAAATACATGTTTTAAGTTACGGCTGATCGTTCTAAGTTGTCAACCGATTTGTTTTCAGGTTCAACACTGTTATGACATTTTTTGACAATTGACGAGAGGCAAGATAAAGAAAAAGTGCCAGTCTAAGGTGAGATAACTCACTAGTCTTAACTCGTTGTCATGACAACCGCTTAGTAAACAGGTGAAACCACGGACGATCGACGTAATTAAAACTGCTGTGTGCCACAACCAGGGGGTCCTACGAACTACTACGATTCCCAACCTGGGGGCCACACCACAATACAACATTAACCCCCGCGACCACCATGACATACTACTTTGCTGCCGTTCAAATCAAGGCTAGTCATTGCAAGCACGTATGATGACTTTGCAAAATTATCGATGAAAAAGTGACCCTCCTTGTAGAAAAAAGCCGATTTGATGGTGAAGGAATGAATGCTTTTGGCCAATTCTTTCATATTTGGTGTCCAAGACATCGAGCTTCAAAACGATCTGGATCTTGTGAGGATCTGTCATGTGTGTGGAAAGTTTTTGCAAGACATACAAACACACACACAAACATATTTTGCCTTTTATATATAGAGACTAGCAGGGGGGTACCCGGCGTTGCCCGGGTGTTTGTAGGTGTGTGTGTTGGGGGCGGGTGATCAAAACAACCCTGTTTTAAAAAAACGTTGGCCGGGTGTTTGGAGGTGTAAAAGAAAAAAATGTTTTAGTAGGAAAGTAGGCTTGAATCCCGAAGGTGGAGGTAGAAATGAAATGGAAAAAAACGCTGGGACCTAACCATCTCAGCTACGAGAGAACAGGAATGAAAAGCATCTTAATTTAACGTTTATAAAATTAAATTGACAGGTGCAAGAAACTTAAGTCGCGTGATGTTTGACTTTGAAACATGCGTCTGCAAGCCAGTTTTTGCTTGTTTTATACTGAAAAACGAAAGAAACACGCGGCGATCGAAATATCTGGAAAAAATTGCATGTGAAAGTCAGGCAAATTAAATACACATGCGACCCTCGTTCTTAAGTCGTAGATATTATCATTTAGCCGTGATATAAAAAGTTTTAAGAAGAAACGAGCCGAGCGAGAATGCCGACGAAAAAAGCCTTTTGCAGACATACACAAAAAGCGAACATACATACATACATACACACACACATTTTCGCTTTTATATATATAGACTAACCTGAGTGCCCGGCATTGCCAGGGTGTTTGGAGGTGTGTTTTGAGGAAAAAAGTGGTAGTAGGCAGGCTCGAACTCGTGCCGCAAAGGGGAAAAGAATGTGGCAAAAAAAACAAAAAAAAACATGACGTCTTTACTGTTGTGTCCATCGCCAAACCGGAATGGCGAATATTTAAATTAAGACTAGTTAATCGAAAAGAGGGGATGATTTTCAAAAATATCGGCGGAAAAAGTGACCCCTCCCTGGAAAAATTTCCCCAGGGTGAAGGAATTAATGTTTTTAGCCAATTTTTCGATATTTGTCGTCCAAAGAGTCGAGCTTCAAAACGATACCAATCTCATGAAAATCTGTTGTCTCAGCCGAAAGTTTTAGGCAGACATACATACATTCAAACAGACAGGTGATATTTATATTACTGGATGCTCGGCGTTGTAGTAGACAGGTAGGCTCGAACCCGTGACGTGAAGACAGAAAAGAAAGTGGAGGTTTAAGCATAGTGGTTGAGCAACAAAAAAAAAAAAGGAAAATTGCAAGCGCAAAAAAAAAAAAAAATAGGAGTAGTAAGCAGGTTTGAACCCGTAACACGCCAGAGGAAAAAGAGGTGTGAAAAAAAAAACTGTCTTACCGATGTGCTTACCATGGTCGAAATAACGCCTTTTAAGTGACGTCATGAATGCGAGGGTTGAATGACTTGCAAAAATGTCAGCGAAAAAATCGACCTTCCCTGTAGCAAAGTGCCCAGTTGAGGGCGAAAGAATCAATGTTTTTGGCGAATTTTTTAGATATTTGTAATCCGAATGGATGAGGTTAAAAATGATTTTGATCTCGTGAAAATCCGTTGCCTCTGTCGAAAGTTTTAGGCAGACATATTCATACATACATCCATTCATTTAAACAGACAGGTTAGATTTATATTATAGACTAGCGGGGGGTACCCGGCGGTGCCCGCATGTTTGGAGGTGTGTGTGGTCACCCGAGTGTTTGTGTCGAGGGGGGGGGGGTAAAATAAAAAACTTTTGGTAGGTAAGTATGAAGAATCGAACTCGAACCCTGAGGCAAAGTTGGAAACTAAAGTGTGAAAAAAAAAAACGTGCGACGTTAACCATCGGGCCGCCACGGAATGCTAACGGAAACACGTTTGAATTCATTTAACTATTTAGAATTGGCAGGTGCCCGTTTTAATGACTTAATGAGGTCAACTTTGACTGTGGGGTAGTATTTTATTTATTGTGGGAACGCTTTTATTATTATTTTTTTTGTTTCCCCAAGATGTTGGAGCGGGGAGGGGGGAAACCAGCTCCCCATAACAAGGGGAAAGCTGATTGCTTTTGGACATTTCTGGCAAAACGAAAAAACCTAATCGACATGCGGTGAGCGAAAAATGTTGAATATTTATCTTTTAAAAGTCGAGTAAATTAAATAGACAGGCGACCCTCATTGTTAACTCGTAGATATTACCATTTAGACGTGATATAAAAAGTTTTAAAAAGAAGTGAGTTAACCAATCGCTTCTCGCAAAGAAGCCTTTCTCGGAAATACACAAAAAAACGAACATACATACATACACACATTTTCGCTTTTATATTCATACTAGCGGGGGGTACCCGGCGTTGCCCGAGTGTTTGGAGGTGTGTGTGTGGTCGAGCGGAGTGGGTGTGTTAATCAAAACATAAGAATAAGCGAAGTAAAAAAAACAAAAAACAAAACAGAAAAACGAAGGTTAAGACTTCTATAAAAAATCTGAAAAATAAAGCTGGGGGGGTGCTCGGGCGGTGGGGGGTAATCAAAACATAAGAATAAGCTAAATAAATATTTTTAAATATTAAATAAAAATTAAAAAATCGAAAAAAAACACAGAAAAAAACAAACGATGGTAAATGTAAAAATTGGAAAAACAAAAACAAAAAAGAAAACAGGAAAAACGAACGTTAAAACTTCTTTAAAAAATCTGAAAAATAAAAACCAAAAAAAAAAAACACACGTGAAAAATGGCTTAAATAAGCCTGTTTCGGTATAAAATTTTAAAAATCGGTGGGTACCCGGCGTTGGTCGGGTGTTTTTAGGTGTGTGTGGTCGGTCGGCGGTGGGGGGTGTTAATGAAAATCTAAGAATAAGCGAAGTAAAAAAAAAAAAAAACAGAAAAACGAACGTTACGTGAAAAATGGCTTAAATAACCCAGCTTCAATACTAAAATTTAAAAAATCGAAAAAAAAAGACATCTGACACCACGATTCGAACCCAAAACGTTTAGATAATGACCCAGCGCTCTAACCAACTGACCTAACATGATATACACGAAATTAGCTCATTTTTTTTTTTAATCTTTAAACTAAATCAGGTTACGATGTTGTAAAAGTGAATTCGTCATGAAAGGACGGTTTTTGCTGACCCCCCTGTAGAAAAGTACTGATTTCAGGGTGAAAAAATTAACGTTTTTGGCCAATTTTTCGATATTTGTCGGGCGAAGGATGTGGCTTTTACATGAGATCAAATTTGTGAATTTTTGTTCTGTCTGACGAAAGTTTTTGCCAGACACACAAACATACATACATTCATACATTTTCGCTTTTATATATATAGATAACTAAATTATTTTTAAATAGTTCATACACTGTACAACTAATAATGGAAGATGTCGATGACGACGATGATGATGATTATAATGAGTTATTGAGTTTTGGCATAACTAAAATATTCAAAAAATGGTTTATACACTGTATAACTACTTTTGTGCTTTTAATATTGAAAGATTACAAGGTCAGACGAGATGATCCATCATATACATTTTAGCATTAAAAAAAGACGTTATGATGATGATGACAATAATGATGATAAGTTATTGTGTTTTGGCATTAAAAAAAGCTTGATATACTCTAAAACTGGAAAACGGAGTCAATCAACGAATCGTTTTGCATAGATATTGTCTTTCGGTATTAAATAAAGATTGATATCCTATAAAATAAAAAAAAAAATGGCAAACCAAATCAAATAAACAGAGGCTTCAGCAAGTGATATCGAATTTTTGTAAATAGATTTCCGCTACCTGCATTTCCCTCATTCATGCAAGACCAAATCATTCTTTTATTGTCAGCGTGGTGCGATAATTCGAGATTGAATTTGAGCGGGAAAATACGCGCCATTTTTGCATTCATTTTATGAGATTGATGTTTTTTTGTTTTTTTTTTTAAATTTGGAAGAAAAAAATGAGGAAATAAATTGTTTTTTTTTTTTGTATCTTTTTTTGTTTTTTTATCCAATTAAATTTTCCAAGGGTCAAACACGAAACAGAATCCTGTGAAACAAGAAGGGCCCACATTTCTGTGGACTGGATGAACCCAACGAAATTCAATCATGTTTTTTTTTTTTTTTTTTTTTTTTTTTTTTTGCTTTTACAAAGAAGTCGCCACTTGGCTTGGAGGCCACTCGAGGATAAGGATTGATGAGTGTACAATAGTCAATGGGACAGTATCGTAGTAATCATTAGTAGTGGAGATTTGGTAAATTAGATTTCTTCAGGGAAACGGCTCATTAAGAATTTGTTTATGTTGGACTTGAAGACCAAATAGTAGTCAACGGAAGACAGTTCCACAGGCATGCAGTTCTAAGAAAGAAGCTTTGTTCATGGAATCTACGTTTAGGTTTAGGCACAGATATAGAGTGAGGGAAATTATTGATACTAGTTTCAGTTAGACAAATGTTTTTCATGAAAGTTTGTCAAGGGGAACCATAGATTGGAGCTCAGACGAGCACTTTCCATGAAAATAACAATTAAGAAGAGACAGGCTCTTCACGTCTCTACTGTGGGAAAGAGGTTGCAGAGAGGAGAAAAGGGCATCCCTCACTAGGCTGCAAAGATATTTTGAAGTCTGTCAAGGCAGGATAAGAAATTTCTAGCAGCTCCTGCCAATATGTGGCAACAGTACTCATCCTTTGATGTACTTGTCTTTTATATAAGTAGAGAATTGCATCAGGAGTAAGATATCTACTGGAGCGGTAGAAGGATCCTACCATTTTTCCAGCAGCCCTGGCAACGGATTTGATGTATGTGTTTCATTTCAGATCAGAAGCAAAGGCTAAGCCCTCCCCAAGACGAGGTAATGATAATTCATACTATATGGATTTGTCGAACTACTGTTTTCATCTTGAGTGTTATTTTCACAATGTTCTGGTCGATGTAACCTCCGACCTTCTTCAGGTGTATCTTGTCAAATGCAAGAATCTGTATAGAATTTAATTTACGAGAGTAGAATGTTCTTGTGTCGTCAGTCATGATTGGGTAGAAGTCCTGAGTAATTAGCAATTGCATTTTTGAGTGTCGCACTGAAGATCGAACCTTCAACCTCCAGAAGAGTGTTAGTTACGACTGAATTTAAACCAAATACTTTATCCGCTATGCCAATAACCAATGGACAATTTGAAGTAACAAGATATATGAGTATATAGTCGGACCATCCTCATCCAGATGTGCTGTGGTACGGCCCTTCTAATTATTTTATTCCGTCTGATTTTTGTGTATCAATCCCCGTTTACTCACCTATTACAAAAGCACGGTTAGGGACGACGTTTTTAATGTTGAAAATGCCCCCCCCCCGCCCCTCCAGAAAAAAAGAATTTGGTTGGTTGCTTGCTTTTTTGTTTAACAGCATATTAATCATTTTTCGGTTATTTAATGCCAAATCTAGCGATTTTGGAAACACTTTGATTTCCTTATAGAACGATGAAGTTGTCACCTTAAAGAAAACAACACAGCAGCTTTATTTAAAAACTTTTATAAAAAAAAAAAGTCAATTCAGGTAATTTGATTATGTAGTAGGACTGACATCTATTCAATGTAGCCGCTTTCAATCATTACCTCTTTGTCTGGCGTTGAGTCCTGCTGCCACATCCAGGGTTTGCCAGTGGCCACCTGATTGCTCCAGGGGATCACTACACTCTTCAGCACATCCAGATACACTTTGGTGTTGACTTTCAAACCGACTTTGAAATGTGAAGTGGCATGATGTGGCCCTCACTTGAAACCACACTGAAGATTGTAACCGTGGGTCGTCCAATGCGTTGAGCTGTGCATTGAACTGTCCAGATTTGCATTTTGAGGGTGCTAGCAATGGTCTTGTTGTTATAACTTGGATCCGTAAAGAGCATGAACTGTAAAGCGGCACATCTCCGATCTCGTTCGTTGAACATGTGTCACTTTCAGACATGATAGAAGGCTCTTAGCGCTCTTGAGATTTGGACACAACTGGCCAACTAGTCTGCAACAAAAATAAAACCGGTTTTCATCAAACGGAAATGGAATCATGTTGTCTTTTCTAGGGCGACAATTTTATCATTTCACTCTATATCTTCAAGTATTCATGAATTGTCTGCTGATTTCAACTTGCAACTTATGGTTGCCTTCAGACTATTTATACTTTCAGTGAAACTAGAAAAAAATATATAATCTGCTGGGTCACCCATTGAGCTCGGGTTATATTCATGAAGAAAGCTTCTTTCTTAGAAGTGCACGCCTGTGGAACTCTGTTCCGGTTACCTGTTTCCCACCTAACTACAACTTGGATGTCTTCAAGTCCAACATAAATAAATTCCTGATGAACCGCCCCATTAGGTAAGACACTTTATCAAATCTCCATTACTAACGTACTGTACACGCAATAACTCTCATCCCCGAGTGGCTTCCAGGCCTGGCTAAGTGGTGACTACCTTGTAAAAAAAAGAATAAAAAAATATTCTTAACTGAGAAAAGCGAGTTCTTTTTTTTTTTTTAACTTGGGAGCCACCACTTATCGAGGCCCGAAAGCCACTCGAGGATTAATGAATATAAGATGGTAGTGTACTAATCGTTAATGGTGTAAATTGGGTGGAATTTGATAATTTAAGGGAAGCAGACCAGCGGAACAGTGTTTCGCAGGTGGACACTTCTGGGAAAGAAACTCTGTTCATGGAATATGCGTTTAGAGAGATGGGGAAATCGTATACAGTTATTGTAGCTAGTCAAGTGTTTTTTGTGAAAGTTTGGCAAGGGGGGGCATAGATTTTAATGCATCGAGTTCTTAATATCAATTCAATTAATATATACTTGATTTATTTATTTTTACATAAGCATTCGGGTATTGCTACACACTCATGAGTATGTTTCAGTCAACTTGTTATCACTAACTAAAGAGATCATCAGGTGATATCTCTAGTTAGTTATAACTAGTTGATTGAAACATATTCATGATGAATGTGCAGTGATACTCAAATGTTTATGTAAAAATAGATAAAAAGTATATTTTGCTCTACCTTGGTATTGAGCACTCGTTTAATTCATGGGAATTATATAAACCTGGAATAATATATAATTCCAGGTTAATATTTTCCAGAAGTGGAGCAACCGATGAAGTTTTAACAAGGTTTATGCAAGGGTGCTATATACCAAAGTAGGGCAAGATATATTTTTTATTTGTCTTACATAAGCATTTACGGACTTCTCTTCTGTATAGGCAATATCGTCTGAAGAGGTCTTTAGTTACTTGTAACTGACTGACCGAAACATGCTCATGATTGTGTAGCGAAATATAAATGGTTATGTTAAACAAATAAAATGTATATATATATATATATATATATATATATATATATATATATATGTATATATATATATATGTATATATAGTAATTTATCAAATATATATGGCTATTAAGCTACACTGAATATTCTGCGTTTCATCCAACTATAGGATTCGTCAGGCTTATGCGCGAATTCTGTCGTTGCTTCTTGTTTTTATATATGTTGAGGATTTCTAGTCAGCCAATCAGCTTTCTAGTATCCACCGCGCCCCTTCCTACCAGCCAATGGGCATGCATTTTATCAAACAAAGGATCTGTTTTAGAACTAGGTTAGTGGTTTTAGGTGGCCGCTCTCCTTTTTTTTTTTTTTTTTTTATACATATAAATATACCTATGTGCACACAACAATGCACATACATATACAAATATACATATATATACATATATGTATGTGATCGTTTATGTATATTCATGTTTATTTTAGAAATCCTCAACATATATAAAAACAAGAAGCAACGACAGAATTCGCGCATAAGCCTGACGAATCCTATAGTTGGATGAAAAGCTTAATCGCCATATATATTTTATAAATTACTAACTAGCTCTGCCTACGTATTGAGCACTTTTGAAGTAAATACTTAAAGTTTACGCATAAATCTATACTTTCGTATATTAAATTTATGCGAATAAATGAAGTAGTTATATATATATATATATATATATATATATATATATATATATATATATACCTTAAATGCACTCTTGCAACACCGAGTTTCTCATCTTTACTCTCCGTTCTTAATAATGAAACCTATATTTATTTTCATGTATTCCCGTGCAACACCAAGTTTCTTATCTCCATTTTTACGTCGTTTTTTATTTTTTATTTTTACGGAAGACGTAATCTTGCGATAGACAAAAATATTACGTTGTTCCATTAGACATTTCCACTTACGATAAAATTTCATAGAATTCAAATCCAGTCAGAACATTTTCTTTTATTGATTATTTATTTCTTTCAGATGACGGCATTTAAATTATGAAGAAATTCAATTTTCTTGTCTGGCCAATTCTAAAAGAATTTGCAGACTGATTCTGCAGGCGTGAAGCGTTTTCATAACAGCGTCTAAAAACTGCCAAATTTACAATTTTAAAACTACCCGTTCATCTATTATATAAATCTCACTTGTCTGTTAGTGTGTGTGTGTGTGTGTGTGTGTGTGTGTGTGTGTGTGTGTGTGTGTGTGCTTTCGACAGATCCAACAGATTTTCACGCGATCAGTATCGTTTTAAAACTCGGCCCCCCGGACGACAAACATCGAAAAATTGGCCCAAATCATTAATTCTTTCACCCTCAGCTCGGCACTTTTCTACAAGGTGGGGGTCGCTTTTCTCGCAGATATTTTCGAAAGTCATACCCTCTTTTCGATTGTCTAGCATTAATTTAAACCTGCGTCACTTCTGGTTTAGCGATGGGCGCAACAGCAAAGACGGTTCGAGCCTGCCTGCCTGCCTACTACCACTTTTTATTTATATATATATATATATATATTTTTTCTCAACACACATCCCAAACACCCGGGCAATGCCAAGCACCCAGGCTAGTTTAGCATAATGGTAAACGCGGTCACCGATGGACCATGAGACCAGAGTTATATCGTTGGTCAAATCAAACCAATGACTTAAAACATGGTACTGGATGCCCCTCTTACCAAACACCTCAGCATTAATATAAGCGCAGTTTATTTGACTGATGAAACACAAATAGGAAGATATAAGTGGATGAAAACAATTCCGTAGAGATCAATAATATAAAATGATTTATGAGAATTTTTTCAACCAAATTCGATGCTAAAAGACTTAACCTCCAGACCGTAGTTGAATGGGACGTAAATGGATGGTGACATTTAATGCTAACAGCTCTCTTTTAACAATTACGACAAATCTCTCCAACTACCGATAACCATGACAAATAACACCTTAGCTGAGAATTCTTTCTTTAAACTCCTCGGCTTAACCTTCACAGGAAATATGAACTGGAATAAATACATTGAAGACATTGAAAAGACTGCTGCAAGGAAGGTGGGCTCCCTCTATTATGCTAGAAAACTACTTAGACCTGAGAGTATCTTGTACTTCTATAAGGCCACCATTCGCCCATGTATGCATCTACCACTAGTCTCTCCCTCTTGGATGGAGTCAAAAATAAATAAAAAATTGCAATGTAATTGGTTTCACTTTGTCAACTAAGCTCCAATCCATGTCCCATCACCACAATGTTGCATCCATGTGCCTGTTTTACAAGTATTTTAATGGAATGTGCTCTGATGAACTCATTGCACTTGTGCCCCCTCAACATACATATCCTCGACAAACCTGCTTGGCAACAAAATCATACCCCTTCACTGTTGACGTTCCTAAATGTCAGAAAGTTTTCTACTCAAATAGCTTGTTCCCTAGAACAGTTAGACTTTGGAATTCTCTTCCTGCTGCCCAAACTTTACAGAAGTTCAAATGCAACGTAAACCGACATCTTAATCTTTCTTAGGCATATTCCCAATTAGTTAAAAAAAAAAAAAAGAAGCAATGTAAATGTAATATTTCAGACAAAATGTCTTCATCAATAAGTTATAGAGATTGCTACCTTTTTTCCTTCATTATCAAGCTATCACGATGGACGATGCAGATAGCTGAATAACCGACCTTTCTTGCTGTTAAATGACGACGGCTGTTAATGTCCTAAATTTGTGTAGCAAGCAAGAAAGCTGTTCATGTGTGTATAGGTAACAGGTCCAATATTTCTACACCAGAAAGCACCGTAAAATGAAAATATAAGAAATAATTTTTTTAATCTAATTCGATAATAGAAGTTTTTTTTCAATAAACGGAAACAATAAAGCAAATGTTTCATCTATAATATAAATCTCACCTGTCTGTTTAAAATGTATGTATGTTTGTATGTCTGTCTTAAACTTTCGACAAAGGATTTTCATGAGATCGGTATCATTTTGAAGCTCGACGTCTCGGATGACAAATATCGAAAAGTTGGCCAAAAACATGAATTGCTTCACCCTCACCTGGGCAGTTTTCTACAAGTTTTCTTTTGCAAGCCATTTTTGCAAGTTATCATATCAACCATTTCGGAGAACTTCAGCCTTCATCAGTGAGTTATAGACATTGTTATTTAAAAAAATAATTTTTCTCTTCATTGTCAAACTATAACAAGGAATGCCAGTGATAGATAATCTTTCCTGGTATCAGATGAAGACGTCTAAATGTACAGAGATGTGCGTTGGATGTTACAGATCCAATATTTCTATGTTGAAAAACACCATAGAATTGAAAATCTAAGAAATCATTTTTGAAACCAAATTCGATGCTAAAAGACATGAAAACAATATACCGT